>NW_020455454.1:767951-832001 GCF_003342845.1 Nothoprocta perdicaria
GAGGGAGAGGGAGAGGGAGAGGGAGAGGGAGAGGGAGAGGGAAAGGAAGAAAAGCTGCTGAGAAATTAGTCAACTACATGAATTTCTGTCTTCCGTCTTAAGTTTGTTTTTACATTAGCTCTTCATTGCTTCCTATATGAAACAGGTAAAAGGAATTACTTTAAAAGACAATTTCACTGTTGAAGTTACAGGTGGACCCAAATGACATGATTGAGAAAAGTGTCTAAAATGAGGATCTCTGACTATCACAGTTCTGTCATTTGAATAAAGAGGAGCTCTTACAGACTTTGAAAGAAGATTTCATGCTATTTCTTTTGTGCAAGAGTATTCTCATACAAGACTCAGGTCAGAAATCTATTTAAATATGTCAATAACTGTAAGCCTGTGAGTCATTTCACTGAGTCCAAAGGGACTAGACAGTAGTGAATTACCCATGGGCTTGCGTACCTTGCTGAAATCAGGTCACTTTAATGTGGCTGCGAGAGCTAGCTACAACAGAGGTTCCTATAAGAACATGGTATTTTGTTCAAAGGCAATCTGCTATTAAGGGATTGTAGGAAATGAATTTCATTCTGCCACTCCCATGGGTTGGGTTGCTTTGCCCATTACACCCACTCCATCAGCCTTAAATTGCTCTTCCTACAGATACAGGACACATACATATACACACACGTAGACATATCCTCAGTTATGTTTGTACAGAGCTCTCGTTTCTCTGGGTTGTCCTCACCTCCCTAAAGAAATAAGTCACTTAGTCATTTAAAATGTAGGGAACTTCCAGCTCCCTGATCTGTTGCTCATGCATATTTACAAGCAAACCACTACTTGCTATGAAAAGTCTCCCTGTAATCTCTGCTCCGCTCCTCTCCTTAGACCAGCAGGGCTGCAGTGTACTCTGACTGCAGAAATATTCAAATGAGCAGTTCAGAAAATTTGTCTCACCTTGTCCTAGGTTTAGTCTACTTTGAAATATATTTAATACTTTTAATTGACTAAGAAGAGGGGGGAAAAAAAGAGGAAAATAAAAAGATGTAGTCAGAAACTTCTCCACTATATCTATACAACCCTACATACATTTACACCTCCATAAACCACAAGTAGCTAGAAATTATCATAGATATCTTGACCCATAAATTATTTTCTCAATGGTCCAGGGAGATACTCCAATGGCTTCACTGAGCACTTTAAGAGAGACTGTGACTTTCAGAGGATCATCTTTACCTTTTGATGCATTCCATGGTCTTCTTTCAGTGTAAATAAATCACAGTCCTTATCTGTGCTGCGACAGCAATCCTGATAAAAATTATTTTCTGTAAGAAAAAAACATATGTATTGGCACATGAGACAAAGCTCTGCAATGGAAAGAACCATTTTGTTGTTGTTGTTTTTTCTCTCGTCCATGATCATCCACTGTGACTCCAGGCAGGTCCTATTTCTCCCCTATGAGCCAGTTATAAATAGACTGATAGTTCTTTCCTACCTCCCACAGTGTTAGGATGATAAATGCAGTGAAGACTTCAGATACAGGTATGATGAAAATGACAACTGTATAGATGCCACATGAGAAAAACAGAAATAAGATGAAAGAAAGACAGCAGAAGACATTTTAAGGAGTATAGAATGTCTTCCCTAGAAAAGACAATGAAGTTAATTTTGCTGTATAGGCATGATGGCCGTGTGAGGATGCCATCAATGGGGCATGCGGATCAAAGGCACTCAGATTTTCTAGGCAATGGTTGCTCACGCCTGCCCAGGTTTTGTAGAAGAGTGGCCTGCAATGTGAGCAAGAATGTATTCCTGCATCACAGCAAGCAGTGGTGAGAAGTAAAGGTCTGCCATACAGCACAGGGAGGATAAGACAAATATATTTAATCATTATTTCTTCCTTTTTCTTTTCCAGTTACCTCTACTTTCTCTCAATAAAATGCCATCAAGTGTACTTAAAATGGAATAGAGATAAGATCTGCTTTTAGGTATTATACCTAAATATATGTAGTATATAATATATAGTACATATACACAATGTCATATCTTTGAGTCTGAGCATGTTTGTGTATGTGTCTACGGAGATATACAGATAGATAGATAGATACATACATACATACAGTATAACTATTTTAAGTTTCTGCACATATCCTGCACATGTGATTATACACACGAACCCACAAACACATTAAAATATAACTGCACTTCTGAAAAAAAAATGGTCACTGTGATTTTCTTTGTTGTGCAAAGAAATAATGCTGAAATATTGAAGACTTTGACAAACTTTTTTTTTCAGTGACAAATTAGTAATCACCATGGTCAGAGAGAGAGAGAGAGAGAGAGAGAGAGAAAAGGAAACAATCATACTTTAAATTTAGGAAATGTGAAGGAGAAGTAAATCAAGTTTGTTATTTAATCAGGACATGCTCTTTTTGTATTTTATTTGTAAGGCTCTTCTTTTTCTATACCTGTGAGCTCATTACTTTAATTCCTCATAGATTTCTCTGAACAATTTTTGCTAAGTAAAAACACAATGTAATTCTTCAATGGCTGTAGCAGCAAGAAGCTGCTCAAATTAAAGATCAATAAAAAGCAGAAAAAAATCTGTATGAAAATAAATAAATAAAGATAGCAAATGCTTGCAATTAGACAGGATGAAAAATCTAAAAAGAAATTAAATTTAGTTGTAATACATTTCCCATTCTTTTCTTCATGAAAATTACTACTGAAGTGTTTTTTTTTTCTGTAATTTAAATGTTAAGCTGCCAGATGTGTGTCTCATGCTTGAAGAGTTGAAGCTTTGCATTATTTAGCATATTAAGATTCACAGAATTTAAAAAAGGGTTCCTTTATTGCCTGGAGGTTCTAATTAAGTAAACCTTAGCCTGGTACATTTAAAACTTGCAATACAAGAGATTTTGCTTCCTTTTTTTTTCTCTGCAGCCAAGTCTCATCAATATAATAAATATGGAAAATACTTAAGATGATACAATTTTTCTTTGGCTTGAGGAATTAAACCTATCTATTATTTTAAGAAGTTTTTAATAGAGGCCAGCAATCAGAAAGACATCTGAAGTCTCTAGCCTACTTTTTAATCATAGGAGTTGCTCTTAGTTAGTGGGGGGAAATGTGCCTTATAAAAACTGAGCTATGTAAAAATTATTTCTTCCGCAAACACAAAACAAAGCAGTTCAGAGAAAGAAACAAGAATCACACAGTTCTGTTTAATTAAATTTCATTTTGTTTGTTTATAACTTGTTATAATTGACCACAAAAAAACTAATAAAGCATTAATTAGTTGCCCTATCAGCAATTTCTTCACTGAAGGAGTTATGATGGCTGCATCAGAAACTGTAATAACATAGAAGTTCTTTTGACATGCAGTACCCATAAATCATACCTTAAATACAGTTATTTTTGCCATTTTATAAAATGTCAAAGGTGTCAACTTTGGCCAGATATAGCACTTAGCAGTGACTATTTTAGTAAATTGACTCAAAATACATTTTGTTCCCTGACAGGAGAACATAATACCATTCATGATCAAAATGAACAATTTGAAGAGGAGAAAATAGCACCAACAATGAACTATCAAAAATATAGACTATAACTATGATAAACATACATCTGCTGGTGTAAACTCTGTGTTAAAATGATTGGAAGTCAGCTAATACATCCTTCAGAGTAAGGAAAGTGTAATTACACCAGAGTCTTTCTAAGACAATAAAAAATCACAATTCAACCACATTAATGAATCTGTTACCAAATATTGACAAGATCTCAGCAGAATAGTTTTAATGTCATACATTTGAATAAGACAAAAAAGGAGGACTGGACAGATGAAGTTAGTTTCCAAACCTTGACCATGCTGAGAGCAGTCATATCTTTGTATCTTGGCATGCCCGTATGGAACATGGATCTGAGTCTCCCTGTTTGAACATTTGATGAGAAGGTTAAAAATTCAGATGTTCGTTCTACTTTATGCATTATTAATATGAAATGGAATATCTCCAACAGGCAAGGTTAAGAAGACCTAGTGACTAGTGCCCAGATCTCCCATCTAAAATGAGAGACATGGAGTACGGATCAAGCAGATCCACAGAGATTCTCAATATTAAGAAAAGAGAGTGGTTAGTAGACTATCTGCTATGCTTGTTGTGTTGGTGCTTCTGTTCTTCCTGGTCTCTTATTTTGCTAGAAATTCCACTTGAGGCTAAGAAAATTTGCCTAATGAGCAATTTGTTTAAAAAAGAACAAAGGTGACTTTTGTGATGAAAGGGGAGGAGCTAGCATGTGCAGTCAGCATTATAAAGGAGAAGTTTCTAAAGATTTGAAAAAATATATGGACAAAAAGAAACAGAATGGCCTTCATCTAGGAAATTATTTTAATTTATGAATGAATCTGCCTCACAGTAGTCTGGAAGAAAACACTTGCATCTTACACTGCTGCAGAGGAGGACAAAGTCCACTCCCTCTTGACATATAAAACTTTTCCTGCAGTCTGATGGAAAGAATTTTAGAAGGGTGCCATTGAGGAGTGGCGCAACAGACACAGAAATCACTGACTTGGTTAAATTACAGCTGAGGAATAGAAAGAACATGGAAGTTGTACCCGGACTGTTGACTGTCTGTCATGACACTGTGGGATATCAAGTGATATGGCAAGAGCTGGAAGCAGAGTTCAGCTTACATGGACTGTACAACTATAACTGGGAACTGAATTTGATTTCACCTGCAAGAATCAGTCCAAGCCTTTACATTGTCCTGCTCAGAAAAGACCAGGAGAGAAAGAGAGAGCTCAGCTACCTGCAGCGCTGCTCCTAGGACTCCATATGCACCAAAAGAGAAGGGCAAGCAATCCTCACTATTAAAATGCCACTTTGTCCCCTTTAAACTGACACCCATGAGGAATTACTAATGAGATTAGCTTTGGGGTTTTTGTTTTAGGTAATTACTTCTGCCTCTACACACAATAGTTATATAGAAGCAAACAGCATGTCAGAGGGAAAAGGACCACATTGCAGTAAAATGAGAAATATCACAGTGAAGGCTCACTGGATTTCACAAAACATTTTCAGGAGCAGCTATGCAAATAAATACAATCTTTTCAACAGAAACATTTTTCATCTAAATAAGTATGTTTTCCATACTTAAAAAATGAATTATTCCTCTCTAACTGTCATAGTAAATGGTGCATGAAGCAGTCTCCATGTTTTGTTTCTTGAACTGAAGTGGACATCTGGACGTAGCAAATGTACTGACCTCCACGTTAGCTTCAGTGTTATCCTTGCTTAGGTGCTATTCTGAAGTTTTGCTAAGACAGAAAATATTCTTTGCTGGCATGAACAGATAAGATTCACTTCCAAATGCAGTCATGTAGTGTTTTTCCACAGGTGTACGTAGAGAGGGCTGCTTAAATTGAAGATCTTAAACATGCTCAGGCAGTATTCAGTTTATTTCAGAAAACAGACACCCTAAGTGAAAGAATCTTTTTGACCTAAAAGGTTTGAAAAACTAGGGTTAGAAGCTTGTCCTGGATATGCCACAGAAACATGATGGTTCAGCGGGCTGGAAGAATGACAGAGGTAATGTCAAACACAAATACAAGCTGTTTATAAAAGCCTGACTAACAGTATTTATGAGGAATATTTTATGCATTTCCAGTATTTTTGCCAAGGTACATGCATAAAAGAGGGCTTTGAAAAAAAAAAAGAAAACAGACTTCATATGGGAGGAAGGCTGGGTAGTAGCTGTCTGCTAGGATGAACATTGGTAGGGAGGAAAATGAAGGCACTGTTGAAGTTCCAAATCAATCCTCAGTTACAGTACAATTCCTGGTTTATTTGTGCTTCTGTTGAAATTGACAGGGTGTTTCAAAATGAAACATTTTTCCCTCCATAGTTCTATGTGTAGATATTGAGTTTAGTGTTTACATTACTGACAGGTTTCCATCATAAAAAATCTGTGCTTTAGTGATGATCCTTATGAAATCAAAGTTTTGTGCTAAATTTACATGAAATAGATTTTAAAAGTACTTAAAATGAAGCTTATCAAGGAAAAAAATATATTGTCTTGTGAATGAAGATAAGTGAAAACACATTTGACCTAACTGAAATCCAAAGATGCTTTGGAGGCCTGCTAGTAGTCCAGGAAGACACCCTATTATAAAAATCAGTTCTTCAAATCCTCAGCAGGTGAGGAATATCTTATTACTACAATAAAGACACTGAGGTTCTGGAGCACGTTCAAAGAAGGGCAATGAAGCTAGTGAAGGAGCTGGAGTACAGACATTATGAGAGCGGTTAACGGAGCTGGAGTTATTTAGTCTGGAGAAGAGGAGACTCTCTGCTCTCTACAGCTACCTGAAAGGAGATTGTAGGGAGGCGCAAGTCAATCTTTTCTGCAGAATAACTACAGATAGAACAGGAGCACATGGTCTCAAGTTGTGCCAGGGGAGGATTGGCCACTGGGAGGTGAAGGGTTTAAGATTAGACTTGGTGATCTTCAATGTCTTTTCTAACCGTAATGACTCTACGATTCTATGATTCTTATTGCAGAGTATAGTGAGCAGATCCTCAGATGATCTGTTCAGTTTGTAAAACAATTTCCTTTGGATCCACCCTTGCTTCAACCAAAGTTGTAGAAATTTGGTATCTTTCAAAATCAAGCCACTTATTAACTATGTTGTCACAAGGAATTTTTAAGAGACTCTCTAGATTTGAAAATCTGGGCACTAGATGCCTTTGTTTGCCATTGGAACTCTGCCAAATTCCATATCATTGATTTAAATAAAAATCAACCATAATAGTCTTATAGCTAGATAAACATTTGTGACATGGTAGAGGAAAGAGGAAAAAAAGGAATAGTGGTGTACCTGCATAACACGTAATTGTTTTTTGAAATATGCATTCTAAATTTGGAAACATCCAGATGCTGTCTAGATAAAAAAAAAATAGAAAAACAGTTAAAAAAAAAACCAGATGTCAAAATATCACTGTATTATTTTTCAGCATCTTCTGTTACTGAAAGCTGCTCACATAAGATATTTCTAGTTTTCTAAGCTGTTTCGCAAAACTAACGTACAAATAAATTCCACTAAAGATTCCACTTTAGATTCCACTAAAGTAAAAACTGAAAAAAAAACCTAGGCTAAGACTGTGATGAAATTCTTGGAAGAACCAATGTGTCCAAAAAGAAATAAAATAATTAAATAAAAATAAACATTTTAAAGCAATGCTGGACAATTTGACCAAAAGAGTCACCAACTCTCTACTTACTTCAGTACATCTATGATGGTTACCATTTGTAGTGCTCACAAATCCTTCCTAAGCAGTGCTGCCATAGCTCCCAGCGCTCATTCAGCCACTCACTGTACCTATTTATCCTGTACATTTTTGCCATGACCAGGACTGCCTTGATCTTGGGCATGTGTGCGGGTGCGAGTGCAAACAGAGCACAGGGAGCTGCAATTACACCCTTGACACTATCGGTTACTTCCTCCTTGGTAAAGCTGTCTCTGGACATCACGGCGTATCTGATTTTAGGATAGGACTTAGGAGCTGCTTTACCCAGTCCTCAGACACGTATGTTTTACTCAGCATAACAGACTAACTATGTAACCTGCAACTCTGCCTTCAAAAGAAATGACACAACTCAGAAATAAACACTACCTGATGTTAATACGACAAGCACTCATATGTAATTTTGTTCAGCACAATTAACAAAGGATATTGCTATTAACATGGTGCAGGAAAAAAAAAAATACTTCCCTACAACCTAAAACAGCAACATGTTGTGATCCACAAATATAAATGACCAAATAAAACGAAAGGATATAAAAATGTCACGGAAACACCAGCCATAATCTAATGTTGTCAGTGCACTCCACACACACCTTGTAATTACTAACACATTTGGCCTGCTAATACATTTGAGACGGAGGAACCCACTACTTCTGTACCTTCTCACGTAAGCTGCTTTTGATCCTTCACAATTGATTTAAACTCTTCCATTGCTTCCTCTGCCCAGTGAAGTAATTATGAGATGAGATTGTACAGCAAGGGGGAAGGGAAAGGAAGGTAATCACGCACATGCCAAACAGATCTATTTGCAAACTTTCTACAAATTAAATCATGCAATAAAAGTCCTAACCTGCTGGAAGCACTTTAAGCTCTTCTCTTTTCCTCCCAGCTTCTTCTGACACACACGCTTCTCCTCCTTTTGCAGCATTAAACTGCTTCTCCACTTCCTTTACAACAGTGGGAATACTTCCCTTATGGGTGTCAGGATCTTTCAGGGAGGTCAGAGGTTGCCCTGCAGAGGAAATGACAAGCTGTGAAATGTAAAAGAACAATTCCTTCCACATGTTTCTTTGCTCCGGGAGCAGTAAGGGGTTGTCGGCTAGCATCGCAATGGGATGGTCCAGATCTTTGCCTAGCAGTCCTGTCAAAACTAATTTACAATTAAAGACCTGCACAACTGTTTAAAGCTTTACAACTCCAGCAAGTTGCAAGAACTGTCAAAGCCAAGTGGTGTAAACCTACACTGTTTTTAATAGCCAGGTAGGGGGACAACTGAAAGAAAAACAGAGAAGTGCTCTAACTCATAAACAGATAAATTGCATCCAAGAAAATGTTTCTGCCATACAATATTTATTTACAGGATTAGTTCATTGTCTGGGAACTGAAAAAAAAATCATCTGCTTTAACTTTTTTTTTCTGGTTGATGCATGTGGCACACAAGCTATCCATTAGACAGTTCATTGTATGCTGGTGAAAAAATAAAAGCCATTCTGAAAGAGCTAAGTTGTTTTTTCTTTACACTGTCAGAATGGAGAGAACCAGGGGAAGGAGGGACAAACAGACTTTTGGAATGAAGATGTCTGGAAAATGTGCCTGCTGCCTTCTTCAGGCAATGGTTAAAAGGAGTCCAAAGACTACTAAGGCAATGAGAGTTTCTATCCAGTAAAGCAGCAGCGACAAATATTTCTGCTACTGGAGGTAGTATGGTAGTGCTAACACACTACTCCCTGCAGGTTAATTCACCCTGTACTGCAGGTCGTCTTCAGTGAGATCCTCCTGCTCAGACCTCACTAGCTCAGCCATCATCACACAATTCCCTTAGAAGCCTAGGCTGATGAGGCCTCTCCTCTAACACAGGCAGATTAAACAGCCAGTGCCATGGTTTGGATTTCCCTGAGCTCACAGTGAAGGCAACAAAGAGACTTTTATTAGTCAAGTCAGAGGAACAGCACAGAGACGAAAGCATTTGGAAGAATGTTTCAAGCAGAACAAATGCAGAATAAAAACCTCCTAAATGAACCAAAGTCTGATGTAAAGGTGCTTGAATAAGACAACAGGGCTGTCCAGCTACATTAGAGGGGACAGAAGAGCACTACTGCAAGCACATTTGGATCAGTTATAGCTTTTCACACATGTGAATCTTCTCTACTGTGAAAACTCAAGCTCATGGGCATTGTGTCATGGATTTTACAGTAAGGAAGAGTGGCCTTTTGAAGAGTTTAGCATTTGATATGCAGATTCACACTTCTCTTCTGAGGTTTTCATCTGTTCAGAAGACTGGGTTACCTAGATCCAAGTCTACCAAAGCAATGTTTCTGGAATTTGCATCCATTTTTTTTTACCTATGCTTCTCAAAGATTTGTGGCCACCTTCCAGCACACAACAATGGCTAAAGAATGCTAGGGATAACTAATTTATTTATTAACAGAGACCGTTGATCCTTCCCTTTAGTTGGGGAGGGGACCAACAACAACACAGCAGAACAAGATGTTCTTGGAAGTAATAGTTGTCTTCTTCTATTGACCCAGCATAGAATAAAACTTCAAAAGAAGAGAGAATATACAATATGGACACAGAAACACACCAAATGGGAGCTCTGGAGGACACCATAATACATTCTAGTTGTACTCTAGCTTTGTACTCTGGAGCAAAGATCCTGTACAGCAGGGAAGAACTATGCATTGCCCAACACAAGCTATCCTTTAAAAGAATAGTGTAGTCTGGAGTTAATGGAAATAATATGAACATTCCTACTTAACCTCCAAAAATCAAGACAAATTCAGAGTGAAGGTTAAAACACCATCTCCTAACCTGCTCTCTTTTGCTTATATATTGCAGCTCCACATATGGTATCGATATGTAAGATCACTCACTATTTAGACTACTGCAGTGGAGTAAGTTACAGAGCACCAGTCTTCATTTAGGTTGTTCATGCTTTCTCTGGTTTGTGTCTCAAACTTAATGCCACTTTAACAGAGCTTTCTTCCCCCCTGCTTTTGGTCGTTTAACAGATATAATACAGTATTTATAGAGCATATCAATGTGCGACAGCTTGCCACAGATCATAAACACATTTTTCTGTTGGAAATGTTGAAGTCGTGATTTTCACCACGTGATCTCCAGTTCCCTAAGGTTCACTCCTTTAATTGTAAATAGCCAGAAAGTCATCAAGCTAGTGTTTAATAAACTTTTAATTTGAAATGGATTACCACATGTTGTGTTTGTTTACCCATTATTAAATCTCTTAGCAACATATCACCAGCAGAAACAGCATACTGTAGCACTGCATAGATACATTAAAAAACAAACCCATGGGGGATATTAGCAGCTAATAATATCTTTAAAGAAGGCTCGAAGAAAAATAAATAAATAAAAACACTATCAAAAAATACTTCTAGAAATTTTGCTGGTGTTCATCTGTGTGACAAGGAAATTACAGACACTCCATGAGCAACTTATCAGCTTCCTTCAGAGGTCTGCACACCAAATAGGACATGCACTATTGCTCTTCCTCCGTTCTTAGAAATACATCTTTCTGGAAGTCTCAGTAGAGTGTGACAGGATTTTTTGTGTGTTTTCAGAAGAGTGGCCTATTTAGCTGCAGCCTCCATGTGCCTATGTGCATGTATGCACACATATGTAAATCAAAGTAATAATATGAATGAGTTTACTCCATTATGAGCTTGTCTATAAACTGTTGGGAAAAATCAGCTGCATCTCCACCTTTTGGACATCTACATCTACATCATCTTCATGACATCTACAGCAAAAAGATCCTTAGCAGATATGTACTAAATATATGATCCTCACAAAAAGGATCTTATTCCTCAGTACAATGTATGGTTATGCCTCCAGACATCAAGTATCAGTGTAGCTACATAAAACCTTTTTGCTAACAGTGCAGTTGCTACCTAGCTTAAAAGTGACACAAGGCAAACCTCATTTTCCTATCTCTTAAACCATTGTTCACTTTATTAAAAGTACTTCTGCTAGGTTTTTTTTTTTTTTTTTTTTTGATTGTACTTCCAACCTGAGCTGCCCTTTCACCATGCTAAACAACTTGTGTTTATCCACTTGCTTGCTTGCTCTCCTTCCAATACTCCAAGGAAACTCTACATTTTAGAACTGAATCTCTATTTTAGCTTTGCACATAGTATTCACACAGCCACTACCACCTGTGGGCTGACTGCATCCTTCAGTTCATTAACCAAGAGGGGATCATTGTTTCTGGCTGTCATATCCCATATGCTAAAATAGAAAAAACAATTCAGTCCAGTGACCTGGCTTTCTTCTCATTCCTGTATTTACAAAGGAAAAGGAGGGCTGATTGGGCTGTCACAATATGGTCAACTGTTTCTTCAGTGCAGCTACCTCAGGAAAATCACAGAGGCCAGGGAGAACACTCAGACTAGAAGGGATGTGCAGAGATTTAACAAGAAAGCTTCAGGAAGGTCTGCTGCACATAAGTGAATGATATTTTGCCTTTCCTACAGGTTACCACTTGATTGAATCTTAGTGGAATTTCATAGGAGCAGCATACGGTTTGTCTGTGATGCCAGAACCATCTCCCTGCCAAATTTGAAGTTTCTGTTGTAGCCCAGGATGGTGCTAGAGTTCTTCCAAAGATAATTAGACTTTTTTTTTTTCTGTAAGCCTAGTGTCAGAAGTGGCTGAACTATTATTGCTGTGACTTTCCAAACATCATTCAATTTTAAGCAGAGGACAGCATGGAAAGGTTCATCCTCAGCAGTGGTTTGAGTTGTTCACAACTGAAAAAGAGAGTTAAGCTATCTTAATGAAAAGAATCACAGTACTCCTGCTATAACACACACCGGGCTAATATCTAAATGAGGAAAATCTAACTTAACAAGAACAATAAAAAATAGCTTTCATTTCAATAAATGAAACTATAGGTTGCTCCAATGAGAGATCTAACATAAAAAGGAAGGTTTGAAATCATCACCATGTGGTCCAGACAATTTAACTTTCTCCAAAACTCCGTTCCTTTCAGCAGTGCTTGTAGATGTGAGAAGTTCAGGTGGGAGATGAAGATGCATATCACATTGCTTATCTGAATCCTGTGGTAGTTTAATTATCTAGTAAAAGACAACATGTGAGAGTAAGCAGTTGAGTATTCCACAAATCCAGAATGTACTTGTTTCTACACTCTTTATGAAATCCAGAAGTACAAAATGTTGTGTCCTTCTTTCTCTGCACTCCATTTACTATGGATTTCTATCACATTGGTTTCTCCTGTGAATCTTCCCCATGCTTACGGACTAAAGCAGAAACCACAGAAAACATCAAACTCAGACTGATCTAGAACTACATGTCTCTTGAACCATTAAACCATCCCTGCTGTGAGGTCCCACATGTTGTATTAAAAGATCAATTTTGAAGTTCTTTTTTTAATATTTGGGAGTTTCCCCTCCATTTCATCCATTTTGATTCATTTGTTATTTTTTTCCAAAGCCTACTAACAGTTATTTTCACTTCCTTTTACTCTTTGTAGATCCCAAAATAAAGATTGCCTAAATTAAAAATCACTGAAAGAAATTCAAAATGAACAGTGGCACTTTCTTTTAGCTAGTCAATATATTATAAATAAGATACTTCCCAAATTTTTCCCTTTTGGTAAACATTTTTTCCTGATCCAGACTGGTCTGAATAAAAGAAGTTTGAGTATGAGATTTTCTTGTTAAGATTCCAAATAAGGGAACATATCTCTGTTAGCAATAACACCCTTAATCTGCAAAGACCAGAAGCAGACCTTCCACTGAAGAGCTTCTTAATTTAGGCCCATTTATTCAAAAGAAAAAAAAAAAATTGAATTAAGTCCAAAAACTATTAAAACTATGGTTCCTGCAATGACAGAGCCTTGCTTGTTAACATAGGGCACCAGTCATACAAACAAGGATATCATTAGCAATCTTATGTTATTCTGTATAACAATATATAATTGTTAAAGCACCTCTGAGATTCACTAAAATTGTGGAGGAAATTCACATCTCCACATATGGTGGGCTCAAACCCAGAATTAAAAGAATTCCAACTTTTGCACAATTTTATGATTCAGTAATAAACAATATTGTCAAAAACAATCAATATTTTGAATAATTCTGACAAATGACTGTAAAAAATTACTAATTCCAGGTAGGAGTTAGAGATGCATGTCATATTCATTTTGTTTATATGGACACTAGATAGTTTGATATATTGCTTATAAGAAATGCATATTGATTTCAAGTCTGACAGAAGGAAAGCAGAATTATGTTCTAAAGAATAGTGACAAAACCAAAAGGCCTAACATTTATAAAAAAAAAAAAAAAACAAACCTGAAAATAGAGATTGCATAACCAGTGGTCCAAGTCCAAGGAAATAAACCTTTCAATTTTTTTGAATCGGTCAACTTTGGAATTATAATGGCCTCTAAGGAAGGGGCATTTATACTTTCCCTCCAAAGTGTTAAAACTATTATCACATAAGGGGAAAACCCCCCATCCTACTCCTCGATCAATGGCAGTCCAGGTTCCATGAAGAAGGAAGAGTTCAAAGAGCAGTACCATGCCTGGGTTCATAGCCCTTCTGGGTGGCAAAGTCTAGCAAAAGAGAAACAGGAAAGATTTATTACTTCTAAGAATGACAACAAGGAAACAGCCTTCTTATGACAATCTACAAAATTCACATCTTTGAATAAATTTTACATATTAAAAAATAAACAAGTCTTCACCTCTTTTTCCCTCAAATGGTATATCAGAACCATTTCTATCACCACTACAATAGAAAACATGGTACTTTTTATTCGTCCTCATTTTGTGATTTCTATTTATTCCCTATCTAAAAAGTGTTCATTTTTTCATTAACAGGTGTTGTAACAATATTGCAATTATAAAATTTTAAGACAAATTTTAAGAACAAACTTTGGAGCCCGAGACTCTCTTGTGACAATCTGTTCAGATCCATAACTGCTTTCTTCTTGCAGCAGCTTTAGAGAGTTCCTCTGCTTGAGCTATTGTCCTATACCCAGCGAGGGACATTTCCAGGCTTGCTACTTACTGAGTCATAAACTCTTCTCCACCCAGTTCTGGGAGTGGTGTTGGTACAGAGTGGTATTCTCCTTCATATTAAAGCAGGGAAGCACTTCTTATAAAGTATGCAGACTTCAGAGTAGAGTCAAAAGAATTTTGAGTTAGTAAACTCAACATACTAAAGGCTTGCCAATAGTAGTTGCCATTTTCATAAGACAGAGCTCAACAACTTGGAGTTGAACAAACAGGTTATCAGTGCCTAGGGGCTGAAACAACTCTGCTCCCAAGGCAAACTTGAAAATCAGATGTGAAGTAATGAATTTATGTAAATCCTTCTGTAAGGTACACTGTGTGAAGCAATTCAAGGTCATACAGAAGAAAACAGAAGTAGAGTGACAACAAATACAAAATCTGATCCTAAGCCACAGTTTTAACTATGTTCTTTAATTAATCTGAGGGTAGATCCATGTCCTGTTGAACAGTTTCTATTCATTCTAAAACACAAATAAAACTAAAGAGCATACAAAAACTGAGTATAGAAGGTAACTACCATCACACCTTGGTTAAAACACTCTGAAAGGCAACCATCTGGAGGAAAGGAGTACTATAGGTCAGCTATACGACTCACAAAGTGAAATATCTTCTGTTTTACTACTCATACAAGTTCTTCCGGATTATACAGAACTGAGGCTGTGCCTACTCTCTTAAATAAACTGTGCTAGATGTTTATCTCAGAGACATTACCAGAGAGGGACCTGGGAGTCCTGGTTGACACCAAGTTAACCATGAGTCCTGGTTGACTCCAAGTTAACCATGAGTCAGCAGTGTGCCCTCGTGGCCAAGAAGGCCAATGGGATCCTGGCCTGCATCAGGAGGAGTGTTGCCAGCAGGTCAAGGGAGGTGATTCTGCCCCTCTATTCAGCTCTGGTGAGGCCGCACCTGGAGTACTGTGTTCAGTTCTGGGCACCCCAGTATAGGAGGGACGTGGAGCTTCTGGAGAGGGTCCAGAGAAGGGCAACCAGGATGATTAAGGGAATGGAACATCTCTCGTATGAAGAGAGGCTGAGTGAACTGGGCCTGTTTTCTCTGGAGAAGAGACGGCTCAGAGGGGATATGATTAATATGTATAAGTTCAGGAAGGGAGAATGCAGGGAGGAAGGGGACAAGCTGTTTTCACTGGTGGCCAGCGACAGGACGAGGGGTAATGGCCACAAGCTGGAGCACAGAAAGTTCCGTCTCCAGGTGAGGAGGAACTTCTTTACTGTGAGGGTGACAGAGCAGTGGAACAGGCTGCCCAGGGAGGTTGTGGAGTCTCCTACTCTGGAGGTCTTCAAAACCTGCCTGGATGCCACCCTGTGCCACATGCTGTAGGTGTGCCTGCTTGAGCAGGAAGGTTGGACTAGATGATCTGTAGAGGTCCCTTCCAACCTTAAATATTCTGTGAATCTGTGAATTACTGTGTTATTTTAATGTCTTCCATTTTTTCCACGTCTTTTATTGTCTGCACTTCAGTCACTGAAGTTCCTATCAGCACATGTCCTGGTACACTTGTCATGCAGGGACTCCTACTAAACCTTACTTAGCAAAGGCAGAGAAAGAGAAGTCTTTGCTCTTTCACTCACTTCCCTATATATTTATGTACGAAGCAGGCTGCAGCATTCAATGGTATTTTCTGATTTGGGTGGTTAAATATTTGAGGGCCTTGTAGGATGCATCTTCAGCACATCTATACTCATCATATGCATTATAAAGGCATAGTGTTAATGTTATGCCAAAGGCTTTTTAACACAGCATGGATTTCCTCCGTTAGATCATGTTGTATAGCTGATAACCAGCCACAGATATTTAAGGTTCAAATTTCTATGCACACAAGTACATGTAAAGTGATTTCACTATTGATATTTTTTAAATACAAACATCACTTTCTTTTACTTCTGATTGAACATTGGACAAGATAATAAGCACAGCTCAGGTACAGTCAAGCTTTTTCCTCTGTCTTTTTCTAAAGCAATTAAGAGGTTTAATCATACTAACTACTACTATATTAGGAGATGTTACATGTTCATAGCTGTGTTGCATTCTATGATTTTTTGCATAGGTGAATATAGATTGTAATAATATGTTTTCCTGTTACAAGATATATATTGTGATTAAATCATGGCAGAAGAGAGGAAGTCATTTAAAGAAATCTTTTAAAACTATAAATATTGGCATTATTATGTAGGTATACTTTATATTAATTATGTAAATATATTCTAAGACTTAGTGTAGGCTTAAAATGAAACAGAAGCATCTGTTGAAAAATGCCATAACCCTGTGGCAGCTGCTATTAAACCATTAACAGTATCAGGTTTCATTTAAACCAGATTTACCATTTTCTATAACAGCCCGTGGGAAAGCTAAAAACATTAGGCACAAATTACTGACAAAAGAGATCCTTAATCAAGCCATACATTTCATTTGGCTAGCTGGATGCTAGATAGTAACCTCTGTGCTACAAATGAAAGGTGGTGGTTACAAGGCTATGATCAAAGACAATTACCTGCATTATTGAACAATCTCAAAGCACAAGCAGTGGAAATTGCTGCCGTATCACAACATGCCTTTTAGTTTCCCCCTTGTTTCCCAGACTTACTCTTTTGTTTAGAATAACTCAGCAATGCACTTTCTTCTACCAGGCTGCCTAAAACCAGACGATGATTGGGCAGTTGGCATAAGGGTAATCAGACTGACTATTCAAAATTGGTTTCTTTGTTTCCTGCTCACTGTCATACTGCTCTTGCTATAAACTCTCATCCTGCACTTAGATTGCAGACTCATTCTTTGGGACAGGAAACATCCCTTAAGATGTACAGGATCTGGATATTCAAACCATTCCATGATCCAAACGCGTAACGAGAAATAGATGTATTTTGTCACACACCTGTAAGGTTGTAAGATTCATTTTGAGGATCTTCATGCAAGGATGACAGGTGCCTGACCAAGGTAAGACAGTGTCACACATCACCGCATACACTATCAGCTAATACAAACACAAAAGACATTTCTGTACTTTCCACACAAACACTCAGATTAACTGTCTTCCTGTTACTCTATCCTGGAGGTCCAGGCCTTCACACAGGTGCCTGTGGGCTTTTGGAGAGGTTCATTTTCAATGGATTTCCATTTTGACAGTCACCATGAGCATACAGGTGAAATATTCATTAGAAAGGGACATTTAGGCTAAATAAGAGACTGTCAAAAATGGAGAACCTTCCCCCAGGAGCCCTGTAGTAAATCTATCCCACCATGCTGCCTTACGCCGCCCCACCACAGTAAACATACATGTCCATAATACCTAGTTGTCCGATCGCCACAGGGTCAGATGGCCCTGCAAGGAAGCTCAGTGTTGTGCCACCTGCCCTTAATTAGCCTCCTCCTATGTGACGAGTTTGAGAGCAGGGATCTGGGCGAGGGCCAGCAGGACCCCTAGGCACAGCTACACAAAAGCATTTAGGCATGTAACTCCTATTAAAACCTACAGGACTGTAGTGCCTGTATGTCTTGGCGGATTTAGGCCTCCGTTCTCAGACACACGCTAGAGCACCATTTAGATGCGCAGAGAATTAGTATCAGCAAAAAGCTTCCTCTTTTAATAAGAGACTCATAGGCCTGGAAGGAAATGGGAATAGGCGCTTTCTGGAATTGTGGCACCTGTAGAGACCACTGCCAAGTTCGAGCCAGGGCTGCAGAGGGACAAAGCCCTAGACATAGGCAAGTCAAATTGAGCAGTTCGTTTTGATGGACTGCTTGGTTTTTGAAGAAAAAATAACCTTTACATGAACTGAGAGATAAAACTTTTTTCTTGATGGCAGCTTCCTTAGAGGCACCATTTGGTAAGATAGCAAGCTATTCCATGAGCTTGCACCACCACTGTTGATGGTCAAAGATAGAATAAAATATAAATCCACTTTTATGGGTTTTAATGGGTCTAATCTGTAACATCTCAGTTTACAAATTGCTCTTGCTCAGTTAAAATTTCCATTGAGCTCCATGAGCTATATAACCTTGCATGGAGCATCTTACACCCACTTTTCAATGGTGCAATTTGTTCTACAAAGGGAGATGCCACAGAGAATAAATAATGCTTGTGTGTGCTGCACACGCACAAGTAATTCTTCTTAGTTTGCAGTTAACAGTGTGGCATTTAATTGAATTAAATCATAGTGAACTAAAATTATCTCTTGCCACTATTTCTGAATTCAACTGTTTTATATCAGTTTTATTGTAATATATCTTACTTCCCCATATGCCACCATAATTTCAGCAAAGAAATCGTTTACTCTAGAGAGAGAATGAATTCTATTTGAATATTTCAACAAACAGATAGAGTGCAAGGATTTGGGCTTTTTGTCTGACTTTACTCATGGGTTTTAACCTTGTCGGAGAAGGAATAAACCTTTGCTTCTCTCCTTCAAATGTGCTGAATTTAGAAGAAAAGGACAAAAATGCCATTATCTAAGTCACATAACACAAAAATTCAACCACTAAACATCTACCACTCAAGCAAATTAAACTGAATTAGAAGATGCAAAGACAATTCAATGTTTACTTATTTTCAACAGAATAATCTTGCAAAACACCACATAGGTTAATAACTTGTCATTTCTGATGATGCAAGCTGTGGCAAATTAATCTTACTGGCATCAAACACAGGTAGAAAACCTTTTAAATAGGAGACAATTTCTATCACATCACTTTCTTAACGAATAATAAAATAATATATATATTTTGTTACATAAAATTAATAGTGCTTGGCTGAGGCTGCTTTTGCCAAAACAAGGTGGAGCTTTCAGGGACAGATTTCAAGGCTTTGTTGCTCACATACAAGGCCAGCATACAGGCAGAATGGAGAGAGCATTCTTGGGAAGTGTTTATGTAATTCTGAAATTTATAAAAGGCCAGAAGGGATGGGAATAGAAAGCTGGGCTGAGGTAAAAATAAAATACCATGTTATTAGGGTTTAGCAAAAGTCCTATCTATCATCAGAATGCTTTGTAGCAGCTGGAAAAACAGAGCAGCTTTGGGTGGTTGCCTGCCAGTTCACAGGTATCTGAATACAGAACAACACAAAAATCTGTGCAAACAATGCACTGTAGCTCATTTTCCCCTCATATATGTTTTCTTTTTTTCTGTTTCCTGACTAGGAGAAGAGACCTTTCAAGCCTGACATAGGTCAAACAAAAGACTTCTCTGCCTCAAACTCAGGAGCTTCTTAAATGCCTATGCAGTAGCACTCATTTTCAGTGAC
Organism: Nothoprocta perdicaria; assembly: GCF_003342845.1. NCBI lineage: Eukaryota > Metazoa > Chordata > Aves > Tinamiformes > Tinamidae > Nothoprocta > Nothoprocta perdicaria. The sequence continues at coordinate 787,556 of NW_020455454.1, forward strand.
CCTGCACCTAAACTTCATCTGATGAAGTGGGAGGATCGGTCATCCACTGACACCAGTGCTCCCAGTAGGCATATGTTCCCTGGTTATAGTACAGGGGTGTATCCCCATCCTGCTTGTGAGGGTACCAATTTGCTTGCCAAGGAAGATACTTGGAAAATCTTAAGTGTAGCACATGCCATGTGAAGGCAGAAGTCTTCTCTTGCATCTGCAAACCCTGGTTCCAAAGCTCAGGACGAGCTGTGTGGTACCCATTAAAGGCAATCCATTCCCACTCTTAATCTTTCAGCGTTGTGCCTACACGCAGGATTTGTTCCCAAAACCATCCCAATGCCCTCCCCAGACCTGTATCAACTGCCCTCCCTTGCTGTCAGAATAGCCACAATTCCCCATTGTCCCCATCTCCTCCAGGAGAAAAAATTCAGGGCATATAGTTAGCTCTGGTGTCGTCAGACGTGGCGTGACTACCTTACACCAGAGGACCAGGATCTGGCCTTTTATCTTTCCAAATACAGGAAAATAATGTTTGCATTCTGTGAGCTTTAGCCTCTGCATCTGTTGCTAATTGTCCTGGCACATCTGCTGCTAATTCTTTTCTGTTCTGTGACCAGCAGGGAGTAGTAATGTATGGAACAGTCAGCATGAACCTCCCCGAGAGCTCCTCGTGATATACCGCTGGACTGCATAGATGCTGACCTCGTCATACGATGGGAGTAATTGCCTTTGTAAACTTAGTGCAGGAATTCGAGTTCACTCTCTTGCCACTCCCGTGCTTCTTATTTATTCCCAAGATTTATTCCAGTGCCGTCAGAGCAAGAGCTTCCCCTGATATGCAGGCCACTGGCATGAAATAGCAGTTTGTTTCTTCTGTGTCAGGAGGACACGTACTTGATCAGAAACGACTCAGAGACAGGGGGTCTCATACAGTCCTGGGTCACTCAGTGCTGCATTACACAGCAGGCAGTGTTACTTGCATGCATTTAGTTCCCAAGTACGCAATTTTCCTTGTCATTTTGTTCCACAAGCCTTTCTGTTTCAGGTCAATTTTGTGATGCTATTATGAGTTCTCTGTCCTACCTTCTRCATCAAAGCATCCTCTTCCTCCTGAAGTCTCGGTCCAGCCTAGGGGAAGATGGTACTTCCAAGGAAGCTGTCAGTGCTTAATTAAGGCTCTGTCAGCATTCCCTGGATGTGCAGATCCTGATCAGATTCTGCTCTCTTTTCAGGGTCTTGGTTAACACCTTTTCCAGTGAAGACACTGGAAGGCTCCTCAGAAAAAAAAAAATTTCCTTGTTCACCCTACTTTGAGATGTGGCACATTTGAATAGGGTCTCATTCTTTCTGTGTCATAAAGTACTCTTTGTATTTCTGTACTATCGCTTTCCAACCAATCTGCTCATTTTGAGTTTATGGGAAATTATTTAATATGCAAAATGCTTCAAAATCAGACATTTTTGGAAATAAAGTATCTTCTGAGGGTGTTTTWCTGGCTCCCACTGCTTGGAGGTGTTGACTATACCACTGTAAACCTTTTTCACACTTCCAGTCCCGGTATTTTCCTGTTGTGGTGGTGATTATTTATTTCCCTCTTGCCATCCTCCATTGTGCAAGATTGCTTATAGCTCAAAATACAGAGGGTGCTGCGTTCTGAGTCACGGCTGATCAGCACTCCGCAAAATGAGACTTTTAAACAACTCGCCTATTGTATCCAACGGTTCCTGTCACGTTCTCTTACAGGAAAAAAATCCCATTGGTGAATAGGCCATGAAGTAGCCTAAAGCAAAACCCTGTCCCTAGATTCTCCCAACTTTTAACATTTGCCTGCTAACTTTCTCCAAGGCAGACCACACACTCAACCTCAGCCTCATGAATTTAGATATAATTTCTAAGCGYTGGGGCCGTACCTGTTGGCCTAAAAGGTAATGGCAGGCACAATACAATCCACCCTGTGTTTTCAAGAACGCCAAGGACACAGAGTGACTCAGTAGCATACAAACACTAAGTCCAAAATTCCCCCAAATAAAACCTGGGACAGCTAATACAATTACATATGCAAACTACCTAACTCTAAATGCAGCACATGGGAGAGACTCCACCACATGATGGCTTTGCAACACCAGCACATCCAGTTTAAGGAGCCTCTTAGAGTTTTTGCCTCTTCTGGCTTTGTATCACAGTTTTGGAAATAGCATTCTTCTGATGTGAAAAAGAAAACATTGAAACTACGATCTTCAAATAAATATAAGTCTGAGCTCAGTATTTTTGTTTACCAGAAGATTCACATAGCACCTTATCATCCCAACTACAAATAATTTTATCCATGGAAAACTTAATTGATTCTCATTTTGAACGTCCTTTGGCACCACCATGCATTACCTCTACTTTTTTCATAGTGTGTCAAACTCATGTTACATGTTATATAGCTACAGTTAGATGGTCTTCATCTGTGCCAGGGTTTAGCTCAAGAATAAAATAAGAGGAAAAAAAAAAAAGTTTGTGCTTTACTTTTCTAATGATACCTTGTTCTGTAATTACTAAAAGCATCACAGTGCTTAGACAGATGCTGACATATGGAAAATATAGTCCTTGAAAGTGTTGGTTTCATCATATTTTACAAATTAATACCTTAGGTCATGTTAATCAGTTTCTGATATATGTAGTTTTCAAAATGCACTTCAGGGAAGAAAATGCTGGAAATGACTAATAACAACAAAGAGATGAACTTTATTCATTKTATATCTAAATCTACATCTCCACATTACCGAAGTACTTTGCCATCTTAACTATTTAGGAAGCCTTAAACAAAAAAATAAATCTTTATCATTCAGTGAAACAGAGCATTCTCTTTTCTTTCCGAGCAAAAGAGTTCAAATTTATTAATTTTGTAGCTATATTTTAAAATGAGTGTCAGCCCCTGCTAGACRACTGCATGATAAGTGTCCTGAAACTTCAGGAAAAGGCACTAAATTTTTCACAGCATTTGTGTTTCATTTTCAGTGTAATAAAAATATGGTGCCCTTTTAATAATGAATAATAGATCTCCTAGTATGATTTACATATGTGGATTAAATGTCATGTTTGAAAAGTTGCTGTTTTATTCATATTGAATTTCCCTCAAGTAAAACAAAATGCTGCCTAGCTACTGTTATAATATTGCTAGTACCTTGCCACACTGATACATAAATAYGAACGGATTGATATACTCTTTTAAAATCTGAAGATCAGTGACTTGTTCTGTCAGCAAGTGCAGCTGTATATGCATATGAACAGATTTAGTGCACCAGGTACATTGGGGTATATCTGTAAGTCCAGTGCTGACTTCTAGAACTCAGAATGATTTTGCCAAAATACCAACTTTGGAAGGGTGGCACAGAGCAAGGATCACTGGCTGAGTGGGCACTGCACGAGAGAAGAGAAAGCTTAGGGAGCCTGTTACCAGCACAGTTGTTTCTCCTATTTTATGGACACATCTCTCTTCAGCAGTACTGCAGTGACATCCCCAGTGACTAGCTGCTTAAYGAACTTATTTCCCATGTCACTTGGAAGCAGCTACATCGCATTACAGCCCTATGCAGGATAACTGAAAGTTTCCTATCTGAATTTTCCCTTTTGAACAAATTTGTTTTCCCATCAGGCAGTGATTTCATGGAAAGCTTTCCAGAAATTAATTTTATTTTTAAAAGTTACAAATGCTTTAAATAGGAATGCTTTCCTTAGAAATCATTTTTCTTTGTAGAAGACACTAGAAAACTAGATCTGAAATCAGCTTTGTCCTGCTAACTGAAATTTTGCTAGTTTTCTTTAAAGAGAAACAATTTAGTCACATGCCAATTATTCTACTACTGAAGCCAATTAATCTTTTAATTCTGAAAACTGCATTATTTATTCTGTTATAATTTCTTCATACAACTATTTAAAATTCTTTATTGAAGTAACCCAAGAAAATGCAGAAGGAGGAAAAGTGAAATATTTTTGGTGTTGAATAAAATTAGACATTTGAATATTGCAACTTYTCTTTTGTGCTGTCTAGATCATCATTAGATGAAAAATGTAATCTGCATTTGTGTAATCTAAATTTGCTTACACTCCAGCAATGCTGGGACACAAATCCTAAGGGACAGTAAATCACTGTTATAAATATACTATGAATGAAAATGCCCACCAACTAATTAGGTCTTATCCATACTATGACTTCAGCTGTCATGAACCAGCAACAAAAACTTGTACTAGTAAAATCATTAGTCTTGTGTAAAGATGAGGCAATTTCCCCTAGGTAGACATTCTAACCGCATCAGCTGTCTCTACTAGGAAAGCAGTAAGCATGACTCCTGTCCTCTTCTCACTTTCACTGCAGACCTGGCAAAAATGAGGCAGTGCAAAAGCATATTGAAATTTTAAGAATAAAGTTTCCTTACCCCAATGCGTTTAATCATCTACTGCAGTTGCCAAATCTCAGATTGAGTTCAAGTTATTTTCTGCTAGAATGCAGGTAAAGCTTCAAAATAGCTCTTGCTTCATCTAAGACAGACAGCTCAACTGTGGTATTAATGCATTAAAAATCTAAAATCCCCTCTTTCATAAATWAAAGGTATGAAAGCTTCCTTAAAACTTGGGAGTCAAAAATAAGTCCCCTTCAGATCACATTTTTAGGTGTTATACCTAAGATGGTAGAGAGGAAYTCAAAGCAATAATTGTATTTTATCCCTAACTAAAGCATTCGTGCACCTTTTGTCTAGCATAATTTAAAGGGGAAAAAAAGAGATTTATATGACTTTCTGACCTTACTGAAAGCCAAATAAAATTCAATGGAGCTATTAGGAACCACTGTCTAATATGTAGTCAGAGGTTACTGGGGGAGRGAGGGTGACAAACTAAAAAGGAGGACAGTGAAGGAGGGGAAAGAACTGAAGCTGGCAAGCTGAAGCAAAGAACATTGATTAATGAACAAAAAACATTTTTGAAAGGTCGGGTGTGCGAGTCAGACTAGCCCTGAGGCAGATCTAACTTACATGACCAGCACTTTCTGTACACAGCAGGTAACCCATGCTGACACCAACTTTGCCAACATGACAGGGTTATTATTTTTGGAAGGATGTAGTGTTCTGGAACAATTTCTCTAATATATTAGTTAAAACTAAGCTTTCATTCAATATCAAGCATGCACGTCTTCCCTTTCACCATGTTTACATTGAACTCCTACCATTATTGTGGCCAATGAAAACAAAAGCTTATTCTTCATGTGTGAGCACTTGTATTTCCCTTCTGTAATATAAYCCAGGGCAGCAGTGCTCTATATACAATTGTATTCTAAACCCAGATGCCCATCTGAAGCTCAATATTAAGATTTAAATACTTTTACTGAATTTTGTAGTACAGGTTTATTATCTAAAGCTTTAAATTGGCCTCCTCTCAGCACAGAGCGTTTCTTCTGAACCATAACTTAGAGTGTGCAGCAATACCAAGAAGGAAGACCATTAAGGCAGGAGCACTCAGAGTACACCATCTGTATCTTCAGAATGAGCTARCGGAGGAGGTTCTCTAAAATTCTGTCACTAGGCTTTTCTTGTCCGCTACACAGGAATGAAGACAGAGGAATCAATAAAGGAATCGTGTCATCCAGCTTCTCCTGATCCTACATTTTAATTGGACTTCCACAAGATCTGCAGTCTCATTAACTAGATTAAAACTGAAATGCAGTAACGACACTAATTGTCATCTGTAAGATTTGAAAATAATTTAATAGCAAACTCCAGGAAAGTGCTAAAACTCCCAAATACTTATCTCAGTCWCTTGGATGAAGCATAGTAACCATGTCTAAGCAGTTATTGAGATAGCTGTACCACTTGGCAGAGAAACCAAAAAGTTTGCAAACAGTTTGCACTTTCGCCAAATTTATATGTGGAGCTCCCATGTATTGAGGTGCAGTTAGAAGATTTTTACTAGCTGTTGCCTAATGCTGAGAGCAGGGTYATGTAGTTTCAAATGGAGGACATTCCCCAGGTGGAAGCACTAGCAATGGTCAAGACAAAGCAAAAACAAGAGGCCACAGTGGCTTCCAGAGTCACTCAGTCCCAGCAGCCAGAGTTTTCTCCTTTCAGTAAAGCCTAACAAGAAAGTACTTTCCTGCCTTCATTGCAATGAGCGAGACATACACATCCCATTAGGGAGGAACCTTAATTCACTATCAGTGATTTCCCTTTTAATAAGAAAGGACTTCTCTTCAACCCAACCCAAACTAAGGGACTGCTAAAGGTCGGTCTCTCCCAGACAGAGGTGCCTGGGAAAAGYGGCAAAATCTTTTCCCATCCTGTGCGGGGCCCAGAGAAGGCTTCCTGAGACACACTGCAAGGCTTTGCACTCAGGCAGCAGCAGGAACTTCATGGTGCTCAGAAATCCACAGCATGGAAAATCCTTTTCCACAGCACTAAACTGACAGAATCTTCTCCACGAAAAGGAATAGTACAGCTATTCCTCTACAGKAGAGTAGAAGCTATGTTATTTAACAGTCCCCATGCTTTCAATGTAATCATAGAGCCTGCCTTTCTAAGTGTCTTTTTAAGACACTTTACCTACTAAGAYAGTTTCGCTCATAGGGAAACTTTAACATCAGCACACAAAATCCCTCTTCTAGCACCTCAGAACCCAACTTAAGACAAAGAAGATTAAAAACAAAAAAAGTTTTTAACAGATATTTCTTCAGTTCCAGCACAGGTGTTTAAGGATTTACAGGGGGCAGGGCAAAAATATACAAACTTAACCCCTGCCCCAAACACTTCCTTCTAGCAGCTACCATCTCCCAGCTCAGAACTACAGCTGCCAAAGCTTTCTCTGACAGATACACACTTGTTTTAACACCATAGGAGATTCACATTCACAATTTTCCTCTTTGTATATGTGATCTTTTACATATCAACAGCGCCTATTACAAGAAAACTGTTCATTACCTATTATAGATAATAAAAAATAAGCAACAGAAAATGTGATTTAGCAGCAGCATATATATCACAAACCCAATAGCGGAAATGGCCTGTTCAAATGTAACTCAAAGCATCAATACCACAAGTGTTCCAAATAAATTGCCTTATTTGGAAACACTTTGGGATCAGGAGTGTCTTTTTGTTCTAAATCTATGCAACAGCTATCACAATAGCAAGGGTGGTGGAGCAAATTCTCAAGGCCATAGTGCAGAATAAGTAATGAGTGAAAACAGAAAAAAATGCCCTCCCTATTCTACCTCCCTATTATACCTCATAACAAAAAAAAATACAGTTAGAGAAATCACAGTAATTTTTCAAGCCATAAGGCAGAATGCATGTGCCAGAGAGTGTATCTGACACCAATGCTTCAACCAGCACTAGGCATTAGCTACAACAGCGAGCAACTGATGCACAGCAATCCTGCCACGCACAGCATGCTTAGGCAGGAAAATATGTGCGCCTCGGTCGCAAAAGACAGAATAGAGCCTCAAGTGTTTGGGCTCCTTCCAAAATAATCCAAATGCTGCTTTTTCGGCAAATGGAGGGGGGGATGTCAATGGAGCTAAAAACTCACAGAAGGATTTGGGCATTCATGTGTTTATATACACCCACTCGTTCATTTATTATTCTAAAGCTACTTTACCAAAATCAAATTACATAGCTGACAAGCTGCATAGATAAGAGAGAATAAAAGTAAAATTTAAAATTAGCTGACAACACTACATGATGTAGTGTATATTTGGCACTTTTAGAGTGAATGATGAGGGTTAACCTAGGGGAAAAAAAATTGCACCTTCCTAAATTGCACCTTAAATTATTAAATAAATTATGAACATGATGGAATGCATTAAATATATAAGCCTGAAGGAGAAAGAGCGGATGTGTTTTAACTTTCAAAGCAAAGACAGCATATTTAAGAAGTGTTGCTTACTGTTTGGATACTTTGTCCAAAGTAGATTTCAGTGTTGTAGAAGTTTCCACCATGACTAACAGGCAGCGTTGTTCTGGCCCAGGGCTGTTCCTTTAGTCCGGGCCATTGCAGTAGGCCACCACCTAAGCGGCTGAGAACAGAAACTCTGAGGAAATAGTAGCCTTTGGGCACCTTATCTTTGACTCCCCTCAGGCATTTGACATTAATTTCTATTGCCTGTGGTGTCTCAAACTCGGCAACCTAGGGAGAAAGCTCCAAGTTACTGATTTGGGTTGAGTTGACTCTAACCATACAATTAATCAGAACAAATTTCATAAGAAAACAACTACTAAAAAGTAGAAAACATGCTTCTTGTTCAACCTATTGTTACCTATTGTTAGCTGAGGCTCTGCAATCAGAGAGGTCAAAAGTCACAGAGATGACAGATCATCACAACAACAATAATAATAAATGTTTAGCATTCTTGGCAGGAGGGTGGAGTTGTTGAAATGTGAAACCAGGAACCATTTGTCTGCAATAATAAGGCAGAATTCACAGGAAAATTCCACTTTCAAAAATATAGTTTGCACACTTTGTAAGGCAGGCACAAGAGGCGATGTGATGAGCAGGCTGCAGGCACATAATGAGAGACAGGGCAGACCGTGTTTTTATACTAATTATTAGTCTTGCCAAGGCTATTAGTGCTGTGTAATATGCAGACTATCCTTTCACCTTCTGATTATCATATAATCAGATTCTCTTAAAAATAGTAATCAAAGTGCAACACGTGTAGAGTTTAATAACAACTCCCTACAGGCACCTTTATTCCAAGTCCAGACAAAAGGAAACATCTGCTGCTTGCTGTTGACAAGATGTTGTCTGAGTTACAAAATGTTTAGTATGGAATAAATGTTGTGATGTGCATCTGAAATGCCATTTTGGTGCTTTTCTTCTACACTCAGCTTATAGTGTGGAGGTTGGCAGAGGGGAACCAACACAGCAGTATGATTACTACTAGAAGTCTTTCCTGAGTAAAGACATAGAATCCATTTGAAAATGCCTGCAAATACTCAGTGTTACCCAAATACATCCTGTAGGGTCAGGACTCCCAGTTTGGTTCCGGTGTTGACTTAAAAGGAAAAAATAGCTTCTGCAATAATTAAATATTGAGGGTTTCAGATCAGCTATGATTTTTTCCCCAAAATGAATCAATTTCTTCTATTTTTTTTTCACAAAACACTACTGCATGCCATTCTTCAGAATCAAATGGCTACCTTGACTACCAGGTTTAGTAGTCTCACAGTTTAAGCCTACAGTAGCTAATAATCTCTTCTTTAATCCTGTCTTGGATTTATTTTGGAAGAGATWGCATATTTCCATATAGATAGAAAGCTTCTGGAATTAAATTAAGCAGTTAATATAACAGTTGAATTTGTGAAACTTCTTTTGTTTTTCAACACAAACCATACTTAACAGCTAATCTGAATAACAATTATTTTCAGCTTAATTAGAAAATCTTAATTAACAATGAAGATTTAACCTTAATATTTTTGGTTTCTGAATCATATATAAAAAAATTAACATTATGTGAATAAATAAGACAATCTTTTTAAACCTCAAGGCAGGATTACTGATGCAGGCAGACTTCGTTATTAAACACATTCTAAATTAAACGCCTCTATGAATTTTATACTGAAATATATTGTGATAGTTTTGCATGCCAAATGTGACATTTTGTATTTTAGATTCATCTTCTGTAGTAATTTTGGAAATGTCATACAAACAAAGATTTTGTCATTTACCAATGGAATTACTATGCATGGCCGGTTAGCCATCTCTTTTCTGGCTCTTCTGGTTGTTTCAAGTCAGCAAGCCATAAAAAATCTTTATCTCTCTGAAACACAGCAATTTGGAAGATAATCGAATAGTGACTGGGGGGCAGAAACGCCAGTCTGAGGAATTATACCACAATCTCTCTTGCATTTACAACCTTCCTCAAAGCGAGTGTCAGTCGAGTAGGAAAAGGAGATAGAAGATTCATCATATTTCAAGCCTGTCTCATTTGCATGGTGGCATAGTTGTCTCATCCCCTACTGAAAGACTTTGCTTGGCCAGCACTGACAACTCTTTTGAAGAACTCTAGCCATGCCCAGATGATTCATCATTAATAGCTTTAGACATTCTCTTTAAGCATATTGTTACTGCTACTTGAAAGGATATTTTCAAACCGTCAAATTGTATTGTCTTAAGTATGAAAAGAAAGAAAGAAAGAAACAGTAGTGCAATAGAATTGATCTGGTCATTTAGCAGCTTGTGTCAAGGAAAAGAGCATTCATGGGGAGMCTCACCTTCCCACAACATCCCGCTGCTCCATTTAATTCATTATTCACATCTGCAAGGTTACCAAACTTGGCCATGATTTCTTCTTTGCACCCGCTCACATCTGCTTTTAGTGGTTGACTTTCTACTCTGCAGTAGTTACAAAGGGAACAGGGAAGAAGAAATGAAGCGAAATGGACTACAACACAGACATGAAAAGCACTTGCTATTGGAACTACATCACAGTTTGATGTTTTCCTTGAATATATCATAGAGCTCGCAGGGGACCTGGGAGAAACAACAATGTTCTAAGTAGAAAAATGGCTAGTCTTCAAAAAGTGGCATAGGAAAAATGCAGTCACAGTTTCAAGAACATGACTGCTATTTGTCAGTCTATTTACAAACTGACATAAAATAACCTAAAGTTTCACTGCCTAAGAATAAGGAACTCTGTCTTTCCAAGACAGGTATCAGGGCTCAGGTTCTAGAAAAACAATAAAAAAGTAGGAAGCCATTGCCCCTATCCACACTTTCAGGACAGGACTTTCAGCTGTGATAAACTGGAACAGATTTTAGAAACCACTGGCTCCTAAAGTTGCGTTGCTTTAAACCACTGAAAAAACGTTATGTCCATATATTTAAATATATACCCATCTACTTGCACGCACACCTTTTTCAGCTATATGTGAACCATTGAACCTTCCTTACCATTCACATATTAACTTTTTGTACAATTTAAAGAATATTTTTAGTAATTAAATCAGCTTGCTGTTTATATGTTTGTTTGTATATTTAAACAGGGGTCCCCGAACCAAAACCTAAGTTAGTGAATGGTTTAAGAACAGACTTAAGAGGATACCCAGTGCTGCCCTATTGGGAGGATGCACCAGAGGCACTGCATGTTGTGGCACTGCATTACTTCCTCCTATTGTAGAGCAAGAGCAAATACAGAACTAAGTCATTAACAATAAACACTATATGAAAGGTATGTTTTGACAATCTGGTCCCACTCTTAAAATTTATTTAAAATAAATAAATGAATTTAAAACTTTATTTCAGTAAATAGAAATGTATTTCAGTAAGATTACCACTGTTGTATAGCTAAACCAGTTTCTGAATTCCTGTATCTGTAGAATTTAATCACGTAATTGTAGAGGCAATAATTAAATCAATTAGAAGTTCTGTGTAGGCATTAGTCCTAGTGACACAAATGGGATATTAGTTCAGATGAGGACTGATAGCACTACAGACAGGATTCAGTAATGCTATGGACTCAACACAAGCACTGCAGCATCTACCTTTACTGTTTTATGCTTGAGCTGATTCCAGTCAACTTTGGTTGAGCTTCCCTAACTTGAAGGATACAAAAGAAACTTCTTGAATGTCACTTACTAATTCTGAGAGATGAAACATCTGAGAAGTTAACTTTTCTCCTCAAAAAGAATGGCCTGTTTGGAACCTTGTGCTTATTTAGTTTCTCTTGATGGAAATTATTTCACTTAATTTAGTTGGAGCTACATTGACACAGGGGTTCATTAGGACACCCATTTGCTTGCAATTCAATTTAAAATTAAATACACTTTGTTGTTGATTTTATTACTTTTAAACTACTGTATCTATTGCCTTTATTAGCTGCTAATACACAATTATGAAGGTAAACAGTTTTCATTACTGAACATCAAACATTTAAATAACCACATTTGATCTCTTTTCGGGTTTCCCTATTTTTCTCTTTCCTCTCCTTTTGTTGGATATTAGACTGGAGCTAGTAATTTACTTAGTGCGGTTGGGTCTCTTCTGTGCTCACCAGCATGTTCATCATCTGTTAAAGCAGAACAGAGCCTCCTCAACTGTGTCTGTGAGAGATGTGTCCTCCATTGATTTCTCTACAAGTAATCTGATGCACGTATTTATCTGAAGGTCATGAATAGCCTGAACCACAGAAACATTGCTCTGATTCATATTGCCTTCACTAAGAATCCTTCAGGCCAGGCATGAAGGGTGCTGAGAGAAGCCATTTGGTCACCTTTTGAGGTGTACTGTGTGTAGCACTTAAAAATGACAGCCCAAACTGAGTATCTAAAAACGGAAGAATCAAAACAAAGGCTTCTTTCAAAAGTACAGGCTTCATTTTTCTAGGCCTGAGGTCCTTTGTTTYGAAGAAGCTCCATTCATTAATACCTGTAAAGCACTGAAAGATCTCTGCAAGGAAAGCCCATTGGATAGAAGTACAAAATAGCCCTTATCTCACATACCTTTGAAAGAGCTTATGAATCCTGGATTGCAGCTTGTTTTTGTTGTGGCAAGACACTTCCTTGCTGTTCTTAGAGTCCTATATGCCCAAAAAGAAAACACAACAATAAAAAATATCAGTTTTGTTTTCAAAGATACACATAGGCAGTAAAAAGCTACAGTTTTCAAGAGTTTTTTTTAGATCTTTGAACTGAACTTTTTTCAGAAACAATTATGAATTACAGCCACCCAGTCTCTGTTATATTCAAGGGAAGCTTCTTATCAAAAAGATTGATCTATATATTGTGTATTTGCGTATGGTGGTACCTCAGTCTATTTACAAACTTTAACAACATTCTTCTCCTTGACCTCTGTTAAGAGATGTCATGAAATAATCAAGAGTATTGCCCATGCCCAGATCTTTTGCTAGCATCCCCGATACCAGCATAAATTGTCCATCTACCACTGCCAACATACGCAAAGCCTTCCTGCTGTGTAACCCAAACCATATTGTAAATGGTGTAAGATGATTTTCATCTTCTGCCCTCACCAAGTCTCAAAAYTGAAAAATGCTTTGGTAGGGAAACAATGTAATAGTCTGCAGAGAAAAATTTCCTGTTGGCACACCTAAATGTGGCTGCTGAAGTCTCTCCCTTCTTGTACATCTCTAAACTTTTAGGTAAATGTCTGCCTGGCTTTAAGGGAGCTTAGGAATCTCTGGTGAAGAGTAACACAGCAAATTAATTACTTGCAGAAAAGACTGCCATTGCCAAGATGAAAATTCTTAGAGTATAAAAGCTGACCACAGAAAGCATATTACAAAAGCTTTTGTTAGAAGAATTAGCTTTTAATTTAAATACTATAGAATTAAAATAGGCACACCATGGTTACCTTAAAATATATTATGCCTTGCTTTTTGTCCCCACAGAGCGCCTCAGATACATTAAGTCCTACAGGTCCCACTCAACATTGCACATTCACTATTACAAAGGTAATAAGGTTAAAAAGGCTCAAACGAAGACCTAGCCAAAAGCCAGCACTGGTTTTCTTTCTTTTGAAGGCCCTTATGCCATTTCCCAAGCATGCAAGCAGGGAGCAAGGAATGTCATGAGGAAGGATGGGGTTCTCCTGTCCCAGCAGCGCTGCAGGGAGGTGCTCGCAGCAGGACAGGGTGGCCCCGTCAGACAGCATGGGCTAGAAACATTCTCGATAGACATTTGAACTCCATTGTCAGAGCTGCCTTCGACAGCAATTCTTGTGAGGTAAGCACTTAAACTAAGAAATATAAATATCTTGCAAAATATCAAGTAGCCGTAAGATTGTGACATCTTTCAGACATTGCCAGTCCAGGCTTACACTGAGTCAGAAGTAGAGATTTAAAATGAAAGAGAGAGAGATTACATTACCAGATTCCCATAGTTGTCCAATCCTCTTGTTTATCTTCCTAATCTTAATTAAATAAGGAATATTCAGAAGAAAATATGAACTGGGGTTCCTTATATAAATTGCACTGTGTTTTCCATCTCTCTGTCTCTGAAGTAGCAATGGGAATATGAGTTAAAACTATTTTTTTCTGTATCTTAGCAAAGATATTTCTCACAGTGTGTCATGATAATTCTTTAAAAGCTTTATCATCTACCTAATAAATTTGTTAAGTTTATTCAAATCTTATTGAGCAGGAAAAGYGCAATGAGTCATGCTTAATATTTCTTTACCTACACTAAGAAATAAAATATATCAAAAATTCAGTGCTTAGGGTCCTATTCAGAAAACCACTATGAGTCTGTAATACATCTTCTACATGATTAAAAAAGCAGGAAACTTGCTTTAAAATGAATTATTCACCACATTGAATAAATTTCCATCTTTCCTATTTKCAAAACCCCAAAGTCAGTTATGTAAATTTTAACCTACACTAATTACCTCAGGGGTGTGCAAGCTAAAGGAAAGTAGATGCAGTAGGAAAAAAAATCCCAGACATTTCCATCACCAGGAAGCAATTTAATAGAGAAAAAAAAAAGTGTAARTTTTCAAAAACAGTGCAATCCATATAGTTCCTATTTTTTCTATTTTTTTTAAACAGGGAGTAATCATTGCTGCAGTACCCTTAGAGATTTACTGGACTATACCCAAGCACTTTTTCTCAATGGCATATAGCATCACACACATAGCTGAGTGCTCACGGCGACATTGCCATTGTCTAGACTGTGGAACAACGGATTGTGAACAATGGGTATTCCCAAGAAGATGCAGTTTAGCTGCAAATYGATACGGCACTGAGACCACCTCCCTCCCCCACCCCAGAAAAMCAATGACTAAAAGCAAAGCATCAGTGGATATCCCTCAGAGCTTGCATGGGATATCCTTGAGGTATCTGGTTGAAGACAGTTTTGTCCACTCACAGCACTGCTTTGTCCCCCTTCCAATACTCAGCACTTGCTTTAGCTGTGCACCAGCCTCTTCATGCCTCTTTCTCAGTTTCTTCATCTGCAAAATGGCTATCTTGAGGTCTAATTATACAAATGGCCTGTCTGCTGATCTCAGAGAACATGATCAAGACCAGTATTTGAAGAGATCTTTCAGGATGGGCTCAGCCTGCAGGCACACAATGGTAAGTACTGTTTCTACCGTGGGCAAAAACAAAAACCTGACTCAGGACAATTAATCACTGCTGACTGACTATTTTCGCTAAAAAGTTACCTCGCAAATGGTAGGGTTTGATTCCTCTAATAATTTTCAGTTTGAAAAAATAAAATAAAAAAAAAAAATAAACAAAATCCAATCCAGACATATCTTTTCTATTTAGGATGATGTCCACAAATTTCAGCAAAGCTTTTAAGCTAAATGGAATTTGTTTGCTGTCATTTAACTATGTCTTAAGGGAAAGTATCTCCTCCACTTTCTCGACAGTCCAACTAGTGGTACCACAATTTTCTGCCAAGGTGTTCACCCCGTTGTGAATTGAGATAGTCAGTTACACCCTGGACACCAAGAAAGTGCACGGGAAATGCACCATGCCTAGACATGTAACCTTGTGAGTAGCGCTACAGGTACCCACCTTCCTGTGCATCCTCCTCATCTGAGCTGGGTGCACTGCAAAGGCACCTCCAGCCAGGRGCCCCCAGTGGGGTCCCCAGCAACATCCCACCACCAGCAAGAATTCCTGTGGAGAGGATGTCACTGCCTCCTGCTCCTCCCTCCCTTGAGAAATCAACTGCGTAACTACACGGCAGAGTGGGTAGATACCAGTGCAAGGTGGTATCTTTCCAGCCATAAACAAGCACCCATGTAAAGCTTTTACCTCAGCTTTCCATTTGCCATATGCTCACCCCAAAACGGTTTACAGCAAGGAGGGTCCTGACTAGCCCAGTTTTACAAGGTGCCAGTGAGAAGCAACTTGCCTGAGCTGCTCTTAATCRAGCTTTGGCAGGACAGGACGCATCTGCAGCCCAGTACCACCCAGCTCCCTCTCCTCTGCTGAGAATCACTCCCATTGCCTTTCTAGGCACAGCTCACTATTTAGCACAAAAGGCAGAGAGAGAGAGAAACCACTGCCCTTCTCCATATCTCTCAGAAGTGTATCTGCCAGAAGCATGGCTGCCTCACATCTCAAGTAATGTGAGATGCTGAAAGGTGTATTCTTTCCACGGGAACTACAGGGAACATAGGGATGTTAGGCTTCAGGAGATAAGAGGGGGTAAGAAGCTGAATAATGCTTGCTCTGAAAATTGAATTGCTCCTGCTTCCCTTGCGTGTTGAAATTTGTGTGACCTTGTCTTGGCAGTAAGTACCAACCAGGGGGTAAATCTGTCTCAAAATCCTGGCCACATGGTAATATTATTGTCAGTGCACTTTGCCAAAAACGTGCTACAAACTCTCAGGCCTGTTTCTGAAGGGGAAAGAAAGAAAGCAACTCCTAACTCCTATGACTTCCCTTCCAAAGAAAAAATTAAATCAATTTACTGTACTTGAGCATAAAATTACAAGCTTGCACAATTTAGCTGCTTGCAATGGCTGGAAAAAGAAAAAAAAAAAAAAAAAAAGAAAAGAAAATCTATTTTTATACTCTCCTTTAAAATTGATACTGAAGAACACAAAGTAAGACCTACTTTAGGCATTTTACAGTCTTATTACACTGAATAATACAGATATACTAAGTGGCAACATTATAGGCTGATCATTTTCATAGATTTGTGAAGCATTGCATTATCTCTAATGACCTTTTTGCAGTGAAGAATGAGCTACTAATTACACATTGGAAGGCACTAGCTGCTATAGAGGTGAATTATTTAGTAAAACATATACAAGAATGTCAATAAGCTATTTTGAGCGATTATGGAAATTGGATCTGATTGTAAAGTACATAGGCAAAACAAGGACATCAACACTCTCCTCCAGACTTGGACATCTTTTCTTTCAGGGTTTTGGTCCAGGACAACAGTATGAACAAGTTAAAGAGCCTGTGTCATCTTTCTTAAGATACCCTGAGAGAAGCCTAGAGAGATCTCTACTGTACAGTTACTCAGCTTGTGCAGAGCAAAGATTTTGCCTCTTTAGCCTCATAGTGGAGGACTCTACCTGCTCAACTCTGTCAGGATGCAAATAGAGAGAAAATTTCTTCAGGACCACTGAAGTTTCTTCAGGACCAATAGGTACTCCATCAAATGTTTCTTATTTCATAGTCAAGAGGATGTAGCTTCAAAATCATAAAGCTTTGATGTCCTCATCAAAATCTACAGTGGGTTGTAAGTGTATTCAAGGCCAATTATCAGAGTGTGTGACAACCATAGCAGAACACTGAAAATATACAGTGCTGGAATGGCATTGGTCATTGATGAAGAGATTTTAAGCATAAATGTGTAAGCCTGTCAAAGCTCCACAAGTTCAGAAGTCTTCAGATGAAGCCAGAAATCACCAGCTACAAAGGTGGTCAAGGACATTTTAGTCCAAATAATAAGATAGAATGGATGAGCCTCCCTACAGTTTGTTAAGGAACATATTTTCACTACTACAAACTGGTGTATCACCAGTAATGTCAGTGGGAACTGATGGAATGAGGTAAATCTTTGGATCTCTAGTGACTAGTTATATTAATAATATGTTCACGAGCTATGTGAACAACTGCTAGGCTTTAAAGTCTTCTCTTCTTTCCAGATACTGACAGCAAATCATGTCCTGAAGAGAAACCAAAGGGAAATACTGATAGGAAATATTGCAACTTTTTTGTCTGCTTTTCCCCTATTCTTCCTCAATTTAAAAATGTTTGTTATTCTCAACACAGATTGTTTTTATTATTTCTATAGCCTTTTCAAAACCCCTCATGAAATTTTACTCCTTTAGTCCTCTTACTCTTCCCTGAAGCAGGTATCTAATTTTAGGTCTGTTTTGCAGATAGGGAAAACTGAGTCATAGAAACTAATGTGCTTGTTACAGCCCCATAAAAATGAGTGTTTAGATCTGTGGTTACAGTCCATCCCATCTTTCTGAGCTCCTATTCTTTTCTTTCTAACTGATGGTACAACATCGCCTCACAAATTTGTCTCCAGAATTGTAATCTAATATCTTATTAGACTTCGGCTTTATCCAATAACTTCCATTTGTGTCAGCTTTCACATCATCTTCTATTTCAAGTATGCAGACAAGCACTTGAACACTGCATAATTAAAAGAAACATTCAGTTACACTTAGTATATGAACATTAGAGAGGGAAACAATTTAAGTATACTTTACTATATGCTTATATTAAATGTATTAGCAAAAATGACAAGTTGCTATATGCAATGTACAGAACAGATCTCTTCATTGCAGCCCACATCCTGTTCCACTTCTACTGAAAGACGAACATGGAAAATGCTACTCATTTTCAACTGTAACGTAAGGCTTACTCGTCTGATTTATTCCCAAATGCAGAAATGAGCAACAGGATTTTAACATCATACTCTGATGATCCATCATTGAGTGTTTGCCATTTAGTACCTGTTTTCATTGTAACCACATAGTCCTGAAATCTGTATCTTGACTAAGAGACCAATACAGTAGTGGGAGAAACCTAATGTGTTCACAGATTGCCATCATGTTAAGCAAATGATGATTTCCCACCTTCATATCAGTTAGCAAATAAGCAGGTGCATAATACAACTAAACTGTTTTCCCCTATGTTTCTATATTTCTCAACTTTTAGATGATCTAAATTATGTTTCATGCTAGCCAAAAGAAGTGAACAAAACCAAAGACCTTAAGCTTAAGTTACATATGGAAATCCCGGTATGCCTCAGTCAGCCTTCCTTTGAGCAGGTTAGACTAGACTAGACTAGACCAGACTAGGGGCTCCAGAAGTCCTTCCCAACCTGAATTACTCTATGATACTAGGCAGTAGAGCTCAAAAGTACCATCCAGCACAGACTCCTCTGGAGAGCAAATTCTATTCTACTGAGAGACTAAAGAAGTGAAAGAAAAAAAAAAAAAGTTAAAACATTTCAAGCAATCCATCATTGTAGGTCAGTAAAATCTGTCTAGTCTAATAACTTCCTTAATGAGTCTCCTATCACAGAAGCTAACCTAGCAACTAAGGCTGCAGTAAGTATGTTTATCTACAGCCAGGATTTGGCTTGAAAAGTATTAGAAATAGAAAAAAAAAAAAAAGCCTCCTTGTGGAAGGGAAAAAAGAAATTATGAAGCACATTCATTTGTTTTCACTCTATTTGTATTCACATGTTTGTGTCTCTACATATTGCTACGCTTTCTTTTCTTTACAAGCCTCATACCAGTTCTGCTGCTTTTAACAGATAGTCAAGATTTTATAAAGTTACTTAGACTTCAACAGGACTTCGTAATCACTGATTCTCTTTGATGAATCTTTCCAATTGCTTCTGTTTACTGAACCGTAGAAACAGACTTCCTTACTTGAGTTTGTATTAGGATAATGAGCCAGAGAACTGACCAGTCAGATTACCTAAGTAGCAAATGCAATATCATCATTTACGGTAGCTGCAGGATTCATTGTTCCAGTTCAATAGAACATCAAGACTTGCATTAGTTGTTAATTGTTCTTCTGATCATAAAGAATGAATGAATATATTAAAAACTAAATAGACATTCTTGGATGGAAAGAATGATTTTTCACATGTGATATTTTTCATGTGATTTTCATTACTTCCATCTAAATATATACTTGCTTTAAATACCTATGTCTCCTGAACAAAGCATTCAAAAGAGAACTACAATTAAAAAGAGGAATTACATCGATGTTATAGGTATCCTGACACCATAGAGAAGGGCCTTTTACAAACACATAAAAAGCATTTCACATACTTTTCTAAGGGTTCCCAGGATGCCCACCAAGGAGGAAGAAGCAACTGTGATTAGAAGATATATATCTAGAAATAAAACATTTTCAGTCAGAAGAGAAAAGAAAAAAAAAAAARAAGAAGAAGCTTAGAAAACCTCTAGCTACACACACTGGCATCTTGTTCTGGCTTTGAGTCTGTCGGATGGGTGCTGATCCGCAGCTGTGGGCCGTGGACTCTCTCATTTGACAGGACATGAGAAGTCCAAGATCAGAAGTCCAATATCACAGGCTTTGAGACATTTATCTTGCAGTTCCTTCCCCTGCCTTGGATTTAGGTGAAGTGCTTTGTCCCCAGTCCTGGAGCAGTACACCTGGCAAGTCTAAAATAATGAACCTGGTGACCCTGGTCTAATGATATATTTGAACAGGAAATAGGATGCTTGAACACTTCCCATGGGTGTAGGCTCTCTGTGACCTGAGTAAAATGGAGATAACCATAAGTAGACTTGTTCACCTCACAAAAATTAAATGTGGATCATCATATTGACAAATTATGAAGACGCTTTGATATCAGAGTAATAGTCATCATACCAATTGCTTAGCTAAAGTAAAGCCATGCACCTTTAAGATGCAGTGTAAAACAGCTAACTTTTTTATTCTTGACCCGCAGTTCTTAGAAAGCAACAAAAAAAATGCTTACTCAAATGTCACACATATAAAATCTTGACAAACCTCAGAAAGTAACAGCTAAGTTTTGGCTGAGAAAAAGACACCTTCCATTCCGCATTGCTTTTAGATGCACACATATTCACACAAGTGCCACATTCACAAAGAATGATCACACACAACTGCACAATGCTTAGCAGGCTACAGCTTTGACGGGTCAGGTCYGTAGGTGCAACCAGGATATACGTGACAGGGGAAGAGAACACATACGTGATTGTGTTCTGAATGACTGAGGCCTGGTAAGATTTAATCCATGGAGGAAATTTGCCATTGCCTTACATAGGACAAAATTCTACCCACATGTTATCTGCCTATTAACTAAAGAAAAACTCATCAGTGTATCATCATAGAAATTGATCTCTCTGTTACATGGCAAGAAGTTAGAGCAATGATGATATCAGTGCTCTAAGAATACTGAGTGTAATGCCAAGAGGCATTAACCTATGTTTAACTAAAGTCCTGAAAAATTAGGTAAATCTTTTCAGGAAAGGTAACATTTTATTACCTTCTACCTGCAACAAATACCTCATTTCTTACTGCCATAACTCTCCTGCTGGTACTGAAGAACAAAACCTGCATTTCTTTTACTCTTGAGTAACTCACATTGAGGTCATGTGCCTTCATGTCATCATCTGACTACATAGTTGCAATGACCAAATCCTGCAAGCCCAGCACAGAGGACTAAATGTAGTGCCTGAATCCTGCCAAGAAAGAGATGCAGCCTGTGAACAAATTATCACAGAATCACAGAATTTATGTTTTGAATTGTTGATGTTTTGATTGTTGAAATTATGTTTGGTTAAGAATACTCACAAGGGTCCAGGAAGAGGATAGCCAAGCAGGAGAAATTTTCTCRACTTCTCTGGCAGTACTAATCCTTATAACTGCCACATCATTAGTCTTTTATGAGTCATAACTTTTGTTGATTCAGTTTAGAAATGGCTGAAAATCCTAGAGCTGGTACTGTTCCATAGCATTTGAATTAATGATTGYCAAGATTGCCAAAAGCCCATCAAGTGCAATCTCATCCCAATAACCACTTTGCTTCATCCTCAGMATAATCTCTTGTGTTTTGAAAATATTTGGCCTTTAATCAAGTATGTTAAGCTGGTATTATGTCCATCCCCTCCTCTGCACATTTCTTTGCACTAAAAGAACAAGTTCAATCTATAAGCATGGGTCTCTTCATTCTCTGATTACTGATGTTTTCCTGTGGCATTCTGTACACTCAGTTTTRGTTGTACCTGCCCAGCTTTTACCACAACATAGTCCTATAGCTATGATTGTTTCTCAAAAATGTTTACTTTTCTTTATTAAAAGCAAATGTCATTAGGGCTTTTGAAATTACTAGAGATGCATGCACATCACATCACAGGAAACAGTACTGCATTCCAAGTTGAATATTTCTTAATGTGTTTGTTAACAGAACTTTGACATCTGCTTAATGCTTCCTTTACAAGAGTCTATGAGATCTCCCCTTTTGTATATCTGGTTCATCCCAACTATAAGTTTTTACATTTACAAAGAGATCATGTAGTAACTACATAACTTAAAGCTTCAGAAATAAAACCTTGCATAAAGCATTTGTTTATTATGGAAGCATATCTGCTATTTCAAAAACCTTTAATCATGTACATTGAGCTGCTGCATATACAAAAGCTATCCATCCACTGTGAAGCTACAAAGCAGTGAAGAAAAGTAATGGACTAAGAGACAGGGAGTTAATACAGAGATGTTCGCTTTTTGCCAATGCTACCAGCAAAGCACCAGTGCAATTCAGATGTTTTACTGGAGAACATTTTGGGCAGCCTAAAAAGATGCAGCAGCAATTCAAGTGTGTTTCTGAAACTTGCTTATAAAACCTGGCTCATGAACTATAAACTTTCACTTAGGATTTTTAACCCTTGGGTTGCCATATTTGTTTTCATTTTGTCAGTGCAAAGGAATCTGAAAGGGATGTCTATTAGACTTCACTCAGCCTGAGAGTTAATTACACAGTTTGGTCGACATTTGAAAATATTATGTTACCTCTAACAGCAAAATTGATAGAAGCTTGTTTCAAGCTCGCTTTACGTCATTATGGCAGATTAAATTAACTAATCATAAATTATGCTGGCTAAAATACATCTGTTATTCACTAAATCTAAGGAAGGAAAGGAAGATATTTTCTGAATAAAAAGAAATACAAAATAGAGAGTCTAAATGGGATGGCCAGCCTTCCAGTGATCCAGTTTAGAAAAAGGATAAACAATACCTGGAAAATCTCTTGTGCTCCTCAGGTGACAGAGCCTCATGAAGTTTTCTGGTGGATCCAAAAAGCCCTATTCAAGCTTAGTGAGCATGTACATTCTCAGTTCATTATAAGTCCCCTAAAAAGGAGTAGGAGTAGTTCAGCTGTTCCCAGACTCCTCRTCTATCACAGAATCACCGAATCACAGAATCACAGAATATTTAAGGTTGGAAGGGACCTCTASAGATCATCTAGTCCAACCTTCCTGCTCAAGCAGGCACACCTASAGCATGTGGCACAGGGTGGCATCCAGGCGGGTTTTGAAGACCTCCAGAGAAGGAGACTCCACARCCTCYCTGGGCAGCCTGTTCCACTGCTCTGTCACCCTCACAGGAAAGAAGTTGCTCCTCACCTGGAGACGGAACTTTCTGTGCTCCAGCTTGTGGCCGTTACCCCTTGTCCTATCRCTGGCCACCAGTGAGAAGAGCTTCTCCCCTTCCTCTCTGCATTCTCCCTTCCTGAACTTATACATATTAATCATATCCCCTCTGAGCYKTCTCTYCTCCAGAGAAAACAGGCCCAGCTCACTCAGCCTCTCTTCATACGAGAGATGTTCCATTCCCTTAATCATCCTGGTTGCCCTTCTCTGGACCCTCTCGAGAAGCTCCACGTCCCTCYTATACTGGGGAGCCCAGAACTGCACACAGTACTATCATCCCTGCTTTCTCAGTACTGAGCTTCCTTGGTCTGAACCCTTTCRCTTCATGCTTCCCTCCCATTTCATTTTCTCTGAACAACATTTCCCAGACCACTATCAATGTGCATACAGCTACAGAAAAGCAGTAGGAAGAAAATATTGGGAATTACAGGGAATCAGCAAGGGATTTTTTGCCCCACCACTGTGAGCAAGACAATTTTGAGAATAAGTCCAGCAACAAAAAAGATCTAAAAACTTACTTTGAAAATAATAATAATAAAAAAGCTTAGATCACCATCAGTCACTGTGTAACCTATTTTAAGCCCATCAGAGCCAGCATGCTGTTCTCTCATTGCTAATTAGAAATGATAGATTAATCAATTAATCTCTCTTCCTGTCCCCTAGTCTTGGTATGAGAATTTTTCAAAGGGACAAATTGTAGTTAGGTGTCCACAACTATCATTTCAGCTCTGGAAAGTAGTATCTCTGTCAACATGAACTCAGACTTCCTTTTAGACTATGAAACAACAAAAAGGAAACCATAGGAAGCTTTGGTAGGTTGGAGAGTGCATCAGATTTATAATTTGGGAATGACTATACCATCTGTGCAGTAAATATTGCTACATAATCCTCCCTGGGCTCCAAACTTCCTCACTGATAGATAAACACGCCTCCATTAAATTTGGCAGAGAGATGTCCCAAACTGATGCCCTTGATTGAAACTCATTTGCAATATTTACTGTGGAGCAGACACACCCATTATTTGGGAAAGAAGCTATAGATGCAATTTGTATTTATTTGCATTGAACAGAGACAAAGCAAAAGGATCTGTTAGCCTCACAAAATTTCAGTGACACAAAGCAAGCCAATGAAATGAGTTATCTTTTTCTCTTTTCAATAGATGTATCACTAGGCAGTGAAATAGAATTGGGGTGTACAAGGTTAACAAGGCAGCATCATGTTATGAAGCAAGCGATAAAATTGTCTTATAGTTCTTAACTCTGACCTGTTCCAGTGAAAAGCTGCCAAGCAGAATTATGTCATCCTGAACATCCCTCTCAAACTGTTCGATATATGAAGGAATCACTTCATCTTCAACCTCTCTGTGAAGGTCACATGTCTTACTGGAGCTGACAGGCATCACGGAGTCTGAAAAATCTTCGCTGACAAGATAGGCTGCTTGAAAAGAAAGTGGCAGGTTATCTTTTAGTAAATGGGATTTTAATCTCTGATTGGTACCCCTCAGTTACCATGTTTGGCCCATCAAAATTTTAGGACAATTGCTGATACCATAGGACAAGCACAAATAAGTAACAACACTTGAAAAGGCAAATTCCAATCATTACTGCCAGGAAAAGCATCCTTAAGAGCAACATTTGTGTACAGGAATAAGAAGCAAGATGTACAATTTGCTGTATAATCATTTTACAAAGTGTGCTGTGTCACAGTCACTTTACTCCCATGTAAATCTAATGCTAAAGGAATTCTAACTAGAATTCTAAAAATTACTTTGCCTTATACTTTTATGTAAGATCAGGAATAACAGAAATTCAAAGGATTTTTAGGCCACAGCAATCACTTCATCTTCTTCCCACTCATCCTGGAGGATTGAATTCCACCCCCCAGGTGTGTGCACTCAGCTCACACCAAATTAATTGGGTCCAGTTCTGCTCTAACCCACCTCATTCCACTGATTTCACCATGATGATGTGTGCAGAACTAAAGGATACRTGCTGTATAGAAATAAAATTAAATCCCATTCATAAAGACTGATTTGAAGATGACCTGTTTTATTTTTCCAATGTAACAAGATACTTCAAAATATACCTTCTTACTGACATTGGCTATAGTTCTAAATACTAGTTTGTGTCAAAAATACCACAAACACAATTCTTTTGCTTATTTCTCCATGTTATGATCACTGAGAAATGATAGCTGGTTAGCCACCTCTCACGTCATTTTGCTTGCCTCATTTTTCTATGTATAAGTGCATGTCYTTATAACTCTGCGCTTTTTCTTTCTCTTAAAGAAAATGCCCTATCTAATTATTAGCCTTTCTCTTCCTCCATTCCAAGACATGAAAGTGGTTAAACCATTTTTTTTCTCATTCCCCTTTGAAGTCTTTCTTTCTCTAATGAAGACCAGAAAAGGAAAGATAAAACTAAGGCTATTAAAATCTTCAGTTTTGTGCACTGCTCATTGTTTAATGACTTTAATTGTTGAGCCTCTTGAGTACTTAAATCACCTCTGTGCCACCAACACACAGGAAGTAGTTTTTTATTTAATTACAACAGGATACAAATTCAAAATCATGTTGGGGGAAGCGTACAACAGATATAAACAACCCAAACAATTACCTTAGGGTACGCAAAACCTCTGCATGTAGCATCTTACAAGCCTAATGAAAAGTGATTTGACCTACAACTATTAACTGCCGAAACAAAACGATATTTACATTTAAATTTACTATAACATGAAGGGTTTGGCTAGGAGAGAGAAAATCCAGGAAGTGCTGGAAAAGAAAACATTGCCAACAGCAGAGGATGCTGCATTGCTTGTTCCYTTCCGTACTGTACACAACAGTCCATATGCTTAACTGGTATAAATCAGTTGCTTTACCGCTTTAACAGGAGCAATGCAAGTTTACATCTCTAGAGCACAGTACATTCCTATCTCAAATCTTCTGGTTACAGATAAATTTATATATTAAAAAAAGAATAAAAGTCTTCAGTATGTAAAGGCAGCCTTGCAGTGGTTCATCAAAACATCCTTTTTCTTTTTGAGTTTGTTTCTTTTGTGGGGAGTTACACTTAATGAATCTCATTTTGGTGGAAGACACTGGACTTATTAACATGAGCAAGAAGAGAAAAGTTTTCCAAAATCTTCTCAGGAGAAGTAACTGTTGAAAATATCCAGATAAACTATGATTCAGATTTAGAACAGATTTGATAAAACATTCATTGAAAACACAATCATAAAAACTGCTCATTAGACCAAGTTAGAGACAAAAGGAGAACTGGACTTTTCAGCTAATTGGTTTGCTCAGTGCTGGGTTTCCAAAAAACTTTTGACACACRGTCACCACCAGTTTGCTCTTTGGTGAATCAACACGTGGGCTAGAGACCTGAGTCATGATCTCATATRTAAGCTTGACCATAGTAAAGCCTCACCCTCTTTGCTGTCCAGAGATAGCCACAATGGTAGAACTGCTACTGCTTTATAAACACTACAGGAATTGGCTGAGAATTTACAMGGAAATTAATGACTAGATTGATCAATTGGTTAAAAACTGGCTTCTGCAACATGGTAACATATGCTGAAGTTTTAATTGCCTTGACAGTAGTTAAGAGTACAAATGCACTTATACACAAATACACTTCACTGTACTTAATAGTGTATATTGTACTTTCCATGCAATTTAAATAATTTGTTCTGCATACGATCCAAATATGATCACCAGGTCATACTGGCAGATGTTGTGCTGTAATTAAAATGTGTTCTCCAGTACTTGTTTAGATAATTTTGTAAGTGCAGCAGGCAATAGACAGGTCAGGACGGAAATTCAGCTTGCTCACAAGTGGGCTATTGAGACATCAGAGACCTCCCTCAAMTTGTGGTGTGCTTGGGCAATAGTAGCCTTTGAGTCACAGCCATGATTCAGGGAGTAACAAAACCCTGCCAGAGCAAAGTATTAGTCTCAGACAGAGTTTTGGCTCAGCTATTCCCACTGCTGAAGGGTTTCCCAAGTTCCTGGTGCCTGGAGCACCAGCACCTGGATGAGCAGGGCCAGCATGGCTGCCGGGGCTCGCTGAGCACCAGCAGAGCCCAAGCACAGCAAGCAGCAGTGGATTAACTGACAAACAAACAAACAAACAAATAAAATAGACTTACTTTATTCCCACATATGTTCATCAAATAGCAAAGGCTTGTCTATGAGGATGATAAGAATTTAAAAGCTAGGTCCACTGCCAGACTAGACCTCGGCACACCTCTGAATATTTAAAGTGATTCTAAATCCATGCAGAAAATGCCAATTTCCTGCATGGTTCTAGAAGACTGTTTACACGTTGCAGCTAGCAGTATAACACACAGCATGCATAAGTTGAAAACAAATAAAATACTGCAAAACATTTTGCTTTAATTCTTTGATTGATGATAATATAACAGAGAACATTTTTCTGCAGCATGATGTGATTTTAGACATGTGCAGGTCACAATCTAAAATTGTCTAATGGGTCCTCTCTCTGGGTAGAATGGGGACAGCCTACATCTTCCTCTGAAAAACAGGGTTGCTTTTTAGGTTGTTTATGATATGATCTAACATATACCACAGGCATGACCAACAGGTTTTTTAGTCACAATATGCTTTAAAACCTGTGATGATATGAATTCTGAGCTCTATTCTTTCCTTTGGGGATGATCTATTAATTAGGACTGTATAACTACGTGATTTTTCAGTTCAGTGGTCAAATAAAACAGGAGCAGTTCTGCAAGGAATGGAACCAAATGAACCCCACTTTTCTATAGATTTTGTGATGTCTAATAAGGGTCAAGTTCCCTTATCAGCTTTTCCCTCAGTGGAGACATTAATAATGCTTGTCTGCTCTGTTCAGCTGCCCAGTTCCATAGTACTGGTATGGAAGGTGTACCTGACAATTTTTGCTCATTGTTAAAAAAGGGAAATTTGGATGGATATAACAGGCTAAAAATTTTAGAGGAAGAATTCACAGACTGTCAGAAATATATGCAGCTAGATACACACAGAGACAGATGGAGACAAGCCTCACTTCCTTAAGAAAMCCCCCAGCTTAATAATCTGTTCAAGTCTTTATCCACTCAAACCAAAAAGAACATCAGTAACAAATTCACCTAGGACAGAAGGCAACATTCATCCTTGTCTTTTATTCTGATACTCATTGTGGCACTTTTAGCCAAAAAAAAAAAAAAAAGCACTGAGGCACTACTCAAAGTACATGACAATAGTTGCTACCGTTCCGATACTGCCCTCATGATTATGTACAAGGGCTGTGATTCTCACATGGAGTACAACATACTCATGTTAATAAAGTTTCTTGCCCTTGAATTCTGGATTTGAACTAAGTTAGTGAGTCGGCAGCTTCTGTTCTGGGCTTTGTAGCTGGTTCTGTGCACAGTTCTTGTCTGCTCAAGAGGCTCAGCAACTGCACTGTATGGTTTATAGTCTTCAAACCACATTGCAAAATTCAAATGTCTTCAGTCAGAAGACAGTTTTGTCTTCCCCTGTCCCATTCCCCAAGTAGTCAAATTGTATTAAGAACATTTTCAAATGTTCAAAAGTATCTGACCAGCTTTATTTATAAATATTTGAGGACACTACTGAAATCTTACTTTTTTTCCAAATCAGCTATTTGCTGACAGGATTTAATCCTGAGTATGTGCTCATCTTAATAATATTCATTACTATCATTTGTTATCCAGAGCATTAGAATACCCAACCAAGGTAGCGATCAGCCACAACTGGATGGGGGGGACTTCTCCTTTACTCCCCACCCCTCTACAAAGTTCCCCTGGCAGTGGGCAAGTGTCAGTGCAGCTCAGCTCACCTACCTTGGACCATGRGAAAAACAATGGTCAGGTCCACGTCAGTTGTATGAGATCCTTCTACAGTCAAAGGAAAGAAGAACCACTTCCACCAAATAATTTGTATTACTAGTCTAAGAAGCGTCCAGGTGAGGGGAGATGAACTCCTGTCCACAGGTGCTTCTCTCTCTCTCTCTCTTNCTCTTCTTTTTTTTTTTTTTTTTTTTTTTTAATAGCGAGCTCTAGCAGCTAATTTGCAGAAAGTTCACGTAAAGAGGAGAGTGTCCCACCCTGCCTCCCCGCTTTACCAAATGACAACATGGTATTTTCCTTAATGGAATGGTAGTATTTTAAGCTATTGAGGACCATGAATTGCTACAAATGTTGGTAGAGGGGGACAACATAAATACTGCAGACAGAGACCACATGCCAATATTTTCAATATAAACAATGTTGACTTCACCACAGCCAAGCATGTTTTTACTTTAATCTATGTTGTTATAGGGTAAAAGCAACAATCAACCTGCAGGACTGCTTTGATCTTTTTAAGTAATGCAGAGCTTCCCATTAGCACGCAAAAAAAGAGATGGCTTGCCAACAATTTGTTGGAGATTCTTTGCTTAAAATATCTGCATGAATTTAGCTATGGGGGTTGTACTTTCTTTCCCTTTTAGAGGGAATTTAAAGTCTTAGGATTTAGAGAGCATTTCAAGTAACACAAAATGGGTTTCAAAGATATTGTTGATATGCCTAGTGCCAGTTGAAGGGATTTTGCAAGCCTTGGCAAAGAAAAGCATTTGTCTCTTCTAGGAAAAAGTTGCTCACAAGTTCAATGATCGTAAAACATGTTGCAGCTCCTTGGGTGACAGTGCCATAGGCAACTGCCTTGTCTGTCTTTCTCACAAAACAGTCCCTGGATATAACTACTACGCAACAGCAAACCCCACACAGATACAAAAGAACAAAAAATACATTTACACAAAAGACTTTTGCTGAAAAAAGATGTGCATGTGTGTGGAAACAAGACTCAAAAAGACACAAGGCTAGCTCACTGAGTTTAAGGCTTATTCTTATGTAACTTCATCTGAAATAAAGTGGAGGAAAGAGGCAACACGTACAGGCTGCAAGGGTAATGCTCTTGTGTACCAACTGTATGTTAAGGAAAGACTGTGAAAATAAGGAAAGCCAAAGGCTGTAAGCTTGGAGTAACCTGTTCTCCTGCACTTTGTTGTTTTCACCGTAGGTGGAACATCAGCTTGGTATTTCTAACAAAGCCACAGAAAACATTTTCTTTCTGACCTGATACAATGTAAATCTTCATGCAGATAACCTCAAGCGGTATATCAGGTGGTCACTGAATATGACAAATGGCTCACTCATAAATGAGCTTAAATACGGATTTAAGTTTCTAACTTTGAGCACATAAGCAAGAACTTTTCCATTCTACATTCATTTGGATGGAATTAATGAATGGTGAAGCAACCCAAAGAAAACATGCCACTTAAGTTCCACTTAAAACCACATAAACATGAATCAAAATGAAAACATTTGGGGAAAGATCTTGCAGGCTCACTTTAAAGACAACATCCCGTTTGCTTTTCAGTTCAAGGATATAGATAAGCTTCTGCCCTCTGCTCAGGCTCAATAGAGACTTTTTTTTTCTTTATGCAGCATTATTATATTATTTACCTTGGGAGTTTGCCATCTTGCTTTCTTCATCCAAAAGCTTCATCAGTTTACCATACAGGATTTGTTCAGTAAATTCCACAGGATCTTTAAAAAGAGTGGAAAATCCATTTTTTTCCTTAGTAATATTTCAGGAAATGTTACTTCATATTATAAATAAAGGTATATACATTCAGAAATTAATAAATACTTTGACCTTGAAAATTAGTTTAAAGAATTGATCATTGCAAATTGAGTGTAATTTTCTTTTCAGTTWTGGAAAGTAATTTAATATCAAAAATGTATGAGTGCACACTTTTGAAGGATGTGCAATATTATATCCTGATTTGGACTAAAACCAATTTTGTAATTCTGTTAATAATCTTTTTTAAATTATTATTTATTTTCAAATGATAGCTGAATTCTATTTGAATTCTTAAAAACTTTTTTTCTCTAATACGATTTTGAATCTTAGAAATTTTACCTAGCTGTCCATGATAACAGATTATATAGCATGTGTAACCATTACAGTACCCCTTAATTTTTGTTCTGTAGCTAGTCATTTGCTAATAATATCTACAGATACAGAAAGAGAGCAAAGCTCACACACATCTTTTTTTTTTTTTTTTTTTTTTTTTTTTTTAAATGAGACGTAAAAACGCCCCTGGAGTCTGTACTCAAGAAGGATCACCCATAGAGACTTGTCCTCTCTCCAGGCGTCCCATACCCTGGCTCCTCTAAGTCTGTTGTGAAAACCAGCAAGTTAAAGAGACAAAGTGTATGAAAAAGGGATCAATTGTGAGCAATGACTTTGGATGCCCCCTTTTAAGTGTTTGATTTTTCAAAGGTTTACCATAAAATTACAGTGACAAATTTTCAGTCTAATGGGGTATTCAAAAATTGAGTCCTCTGCAAAACTCTACTCTTCTCAAAGCACAGTTCAGTACCTTTTACAATTCTTTTAGCATGTAAAATTGAAACATTGCCTTGGGGAAAGAAAGGCAAATCAATAATTGGGGTATTGTGAGGTGTTGTTTTTTCTCAAAATATTATCAATTCAGATGAATTTTCATAACAAATTTAATTTCTCAAATATAGAAAAGATATTTGATAATATCTTCATTTTCTCAAAATAATCTCATATGATGAACACTTAAGTAATATTTTAAAGTAATATTTAAAGCAATAAAGTAATAGTTAAATAATAATATTTAAATAATAATAAAGTAATAAAGTAATATTTAAGTATACTTAAAATTGTTTGATGCAGTTAGTGACTGAGGATTTGCTTTTCTTTAGCTATTCTCTTTGGGTTTGACTTGGTTGAGAACTAAGAGGAGTGTAAGTTTAAAGCGTGCATTAAAGTACCTTGTTCTGCTTTGTCTCTTATTAGTAGCTGACTGCTAGAAGGAAAGAGGAGGTAAATGTGTATGGTATCCCGTAAGAGGATGACCGTTGGTTCTGACTTTCCTTTTAAATATGTCTCTTACATACTTATAAACACCTCAAGGAAAGGAAATCAGTCATTGAATATGGTTATGACTACATGTGACAACTGGTTGTGGAGATGTGTGGTATCAAATCAAGCAAGAGAAAGAATCACAGGAACTCAAGGCCAAAAGTTGACATACTACTCACATACTATATTCCCCTGCTGAGTTATGCTAAAGAACTTAGGAGRAGACCATGGAGAACCCCACATATACAGATATGTAAAAAGTATCACAGGCAAAAGACAAAATTCCCCCTTAAATATTTAAATATGAAAGGACTTTAGAAAATTTTAGTAGTACTCCATTACATTACTGAAGAACAATAATGTTTTTATGCCTATTTGATTCAATAGTGCATAGTACATGATAAAGCAAAGCAAAATTCACCTAAAATCGCCATGTCTGTCTTTAGTCTTGCCTTCAGTCCACAAACCAAAAGGCCCTAAGACAAGGGTGAAGAACTGAAAATGACAAAATGTACATAGAAGAGGAGGAAAGAACAGAGGTCCTTGCTTCAGAAAATGCCATAGATTCAGACAAATAGCCTGAGGTGGCCGCCATTGCCAACAGGCTTTAAATAAATCAACAGACATTGCCCTGCAATGCTTCTGCCAGGGCAGAAAAAGGAGAAATGCCCAAGGACAGTCATATCACCATGGCTCTCTTGGACAGTCTGGCCTGATACGAGAGAACATTTTCTCCTGACAAAGACTTTACTTCCACACATTTTGCATGTCACCACTGGATCTGTGCRTGTATTTAAGTGCGCAGACAATGAAGAAACCTAATTCACTTCTCTCTTTCTGTATATGAGGCAGATCATGACTCAGGAAGCCAATTTATTAGAAGATGAACCAAAACATTACCAACAGAAAGAAAGTCTTTCATGTAAAAACTTAGGGCCAAAAAYTGAATTCTGTTTCCAAGAAATCACAGTGTTGTTCCATACAAGGCACAGGAAAATGAAGGGTGTTAGAGGCAATTTGCCTAGGAAACCTAAAAGAATCTTGTCTTTTTTTTTTTTTTTATATTCCRAGAAAAAGAGAGTCAAGACATTGGTGTGCGTTATAGTCTGCTTTTCTCTTAGTTCAATATGATTTTTCCTCAGAAATTCAAATCGTTATGATTAGCTACACAAACTAAAATGTAATGTACTTCACAAGCCATGGCCTATTTTGAGATCCAGCACAGTAGGCAAATTTTCCAGTCTATCTAAACTTCAGATTTGACTACTACTGTGTGTGTCCAGATAGGTACTGCTAAAAAAAGAAAAAGGGAAGGACTAGAAAGGTAACACAAGAGAATAGTGTCTTGCGTGCTATCAGGTTGTTAGCACTGAACAGCAGGAGCTGGGCCAAAGCACTCAATGCATAGCTAAGCACTTCATTGCCATGATGATGWTCTTTCTTAAGTCCATGCAAATTCAGGCAAGCCCGTTCGCACCCTTTTTTATCTAAAAGCCACAACAGCAAAGCAGGATTTCTTCTGTTCACAGGGAAAGACAATACTTCCCAGTTAATCTCTCTCATACCTATGCATAACTTCTGTTCTCCTAGTAGTGCAGAGTCACACCCTCCCAGCTCCTTGCTATCCGGAGCTTAGGTACCACCTGCAGACAACAAAGTTAAGCTTTTCGGACAAAATGTCAAAAATAAAACAAGAACTACAACCTTATGTGCTGGGAACACTTACATACTTTAGGATTTCTCTTCTCTTAGGCAAACATAGTTCAGCCCAAAAATAACTTCCTCTTGAACGACGACTTTGGGGTTGAAAAAAGAAAATTCAGCTTAGTACCCAGTTCTGGACTGACTACATTAATTAAAGAGAATGTGGTGCAGACAATTTTCTTGGAGAGTGCTTCATTCTATTGCTATAATAGCTAAGTGAATACCGCACAATCTCACTTTCACTTGTCCATTAACTCTCTGTCCTTGATCAAAGACTGTTTATACTGCCCATCATGTTCATAGTGGGTAAGGTTTATAATTTAAATTGTAAACCTCAATATTTAAATGGAACTGCATATGTGATCTTTGTCACCTCATTTTCATGAATGGAAAAGAATATTCTGACACCAAAATTACATACTTAATTCTGTCTCACCTTCTTCACTGACCTCCATCCCACACTGCCTTGGGTTTATTTCCTCATCCATCAACGGGTCAAAGTAATTTCTGCTGTATTCATTTCCTGTGGAAAGCACATGAAGTAAGGGTCAGCGATTATTAGAAGCACATGAACCAAAATGTTAATTTTGAAATCGACACCAGCAAGCAAAGGGGCATTTTTGCTACTTTATAAGCTTAATTTTTTAACAAGTCCTCTAAACCCACTAGTACCGCAATTATCATCTTGTAAAAGGTCAGAAAAGGTAATTCTGGAAACAAGTGCACTTTATGTTACTTTGCTCAGAAACTAATGAGAAAAATACTCAAATTTAGATAATGAAATGATARGAAACATTAAAAAAAACCCAGCATCTCAAACTTAAGTCAAATTATTCTTGAAACACATTTTACGAGTGAATTTACCCATGCTGCAGGGAAATTTGTGTTTCACAGCTGACCCTTTCAATTTCAACAGTTTTAAATTTCACCACTGAGGTTTCAACGTCTGGTGCATCTTTAATACTGTATTCAACCAGAAAAGTGTTTAATTACAGAGGAGATACTAGAATACTGCCTCATTAATCTGAACAGCAATTATATTCAGTTGGGCTAGGTAACTAATCTAAGATTTTGATGGGAGAAAAACACTCATTTTAGCACTTTCCATTTCAATAGCTAGGTTTATCTGCCTTCAAAAACTAATCAAGTTTACCCAAAAAAGTCATTTGTTAGACTTATCATGGAATAATGCAGCATCTAACTGCCTAGAGAATCTTCCCATTACATCAGTGAGAATTGTTTCATCAGGCAGAAGGGAGACCTTTCACTCAAAAATGCTAATCTCCATTTAATTCATCCTTAGAYATATCAGGTTTGCAAACAAAGTCAATTATTACTAATCTGAGAAAAAAAGKAAAATGATTAAGTCCAAACCAATTTTTTAAATTGTGTAAATAGATACAGACCTATATCCTGGAAAATACCTGAGAGCTAAATATAGGAGTGGGTTAAGTCATCCAAGATACACTACAGTAGTCTACAGTATATTTGTTTTAGGATCAAAAATAATCCAAGCAGCAGCTCCTTTTCAGAGACTAAATGAAACTTTGATATGAAACTAGGTTTAATTTATATTTCTGGACTGGCACATTTTGACTGTCAGTCTCTGTTCCTTCAATGTAGTAAGTACAAGAACTGAAAATTTGCTTTACCTTGAGGTCTCAATAAAGAAAAAATAAATGAGTTTCATTTTTGTTACTTTATCTGTCAACAACTACTAGGCTGGTATGAATCTTGGCAGTATGTAATCAAAGTCTTATGTACTGCAATAACAGAGCCATTCTACTCTATTCACTGTAATTGTTTTTCTCTAGCACAAAGCACTGTAATGTTATATGAACACCCCTTCACGTGTTGGTAGAATAATTCACCCATGTGCTAAAAAAGAAAATGATGATGCATCTCTTTATTCAATTACTTTCTAGCTATGAATGTAAATTTCTGAGAAATACACATTGCAGCTACGGAAGCAAAATTTGGCTAGCAAACAGACTTTTTTTTGCTATGTCTTTATATCACAGTAGCTTTTACTGAATTTTAATACCATGTGTTTGTTATCCTATCATTTGGTATTGAACAGACAGACAGTAGATTTCTAAAGAACTCTTCTGGACAAAATAATTGGCATTTAAGAGGAAGTGTCATGTTAGATTTGAGTTTATGAAGCATGGACTCTAAAAAGTGATAAACAGCTAAGTGCTGTTAAACTACTTGTTCTTTTTTTTTTTTTAACATCTTTCAGAAGTGTATTTATTTGAGTTATTTTGTTCAAGGCTCTGGCCCTGTCAAGACCAAAAACAATTAGAAACACAAAGCTTACAAAGTATAAAGAATGACCAGGGTTGATTTCTCTAAAACAAAAAAGCAACATATACACTTTAAAGACTGTATAAGCGCAATAAGTGAGAATGCTGACATTAACTCATTATGATGCTTCTTAAAGATAAAAAAAAAACTATTTTAAACTCAGGGTTCCCCAGAAGACTTGCAGAGTCTTTCTAAGGGGTAGGTATCATTGCCAACCTTAAATTATTAGCTTTGTCCCCCCTCCTCTCCATCACCTCCCCAATTGCAGGCAAGTATGCTTACTTTGCAAACTGAACCATAAATTCCAGTTGTGCCCAGGTCTTGGCTTTGGGCAGGCCTTCGAGTGTGAAGGAGTGGKGGCTATTTTAGTTTTAAAATGCAGATTTACCAATTTTAGTCAACATAAAATGCTGCCAAAGGCATTTTGCTAATAATATTTTGCAAGCATGTGAATGGATTACTAATCATTTCACATTTGCTTTTGGAAATATTTGAAAGTGTAGAACATRTAAATTAACAGTCCACTGAGGAATTTACATCGCTATGCTTCATGGTAAAAACACAGTAAACGTTAATACAGTGCTTGCTTGCAGGGATTTTCAAYAGCAGTGCATAACTTAGTACTTTCAGACCTCAAGTTAACTTGGAATACTTTCCCTGGTGAAGAGCAGGCCAGTTCAGACACACAGGTTTTTCCTTTGATCTGTTCAAAGATTTGACCAAACCCAATAATTCAATCTGAAACACTGCTCACCCCTCAGTATTGTATTATTTCATGTGGAAAACACAATAGATAGTTCAATAACATCAGAATTCAAGCACAAAAAAGAACATAAAATAATTGCAAGTTCAAATAAAAATGGCAAGAAGGGTGTTGGCACAACAGTGATCAGGTGGGAATTTATGCAGTTTTAATTAAAGTAAGAGGAGTTGCTAATAAAATTAGCATAATCCTTGGATGCAGCCCATGGGACTACACACATTACTGAGACTGGATAAAACTCTAAGATGGCTTTTAAGATAAGATGTCTGCAGTCAATTATGCAGTCTATGTCCTGAGAGTACCACAGAAATRGCACAACAAGGCCCCTTTTCTACAAGGTTTTCTACTCCATAAAGAAATCAGATAGTTTGCATCGGTATCATATCATAAGTACAGCTAGGAATTTTGATGACATTGAGGGAATTATTCCGTTGTCCTTCATACAATGCCATTGATCTAGGTGTTGAGTTTAATGAAAGAATCATGAAAAACAAAGCTGCACAAGAGAAAAACAAAACTCTCAAACACCTGCATGGAAAAAAAAAACTCCACTGGATTTGTCCAGCATCTCCTGACTGATATAAAAAGTAAGGAATTATTAATAACCAGGTGACTGGTGACTA
Source organism: Nothoprocta perdicaria (assembly GCF_003342845.1). Taxonomy (NCBI): domain Eukaryota; kingdom Metazoa; phylum Chordata; class Aves; order Tinamiformes; family Tinamidae; genus Nothoprocta; species Nothoprocta perdicaria. The sequence goes on from NW_020455454.1 coordinate 825,012, forward strand.
AAAATTTAGAATAATACTCCTTGRCAATGGTTTTCAGAGTGATTTAGGGTCTTGAGAAAAGTGAAAAATTCAGACATTAGCAAGCTTTCACTATGCAAAAAGATGCAGATAATGTTGTGAGCTGACTTGCCTCACTGATCAGTAGTTATCCTGTTTCAGGTAACAGTAGGTTCAGCAGATGTATCTATCCACAACTCAGAAGGACACTACCACACTTCTTCATAGGACAACTCATAAAGTCTTTTGCATAAAATAGAATAAGGCACAGGGATCTTGGAAAAGATCCCTCTCAGACTGAGATAGAAGAGTTTTGACCCAAAGCACTTTTGAAACATAATGAAAGAGCTGGGAGTGGAAAAGCAGTCTGCTTTTCCATGCAGGTGTCTTACAGAATTGATTTCAGGACCAGTTCTTGTTTGTGGATATCATGATAAATCTTCACTGTCCATTCTACAGAACTTATTTTCCAAGTGATATTTCCCTTTTTACTTTGCAGATATTGTTCTTTTGGTTAGGCCAAATATAACAATCCATGTTTGCAGATTTCTCAGTATCTGCATTAGAAGAATATGTAAACTCTTCAGCTTGAGCCAAAGTAACCCTGGGGTCAGACCTGAATTCCCTTTAAGAGGACTGTTTATCTTAGCTAGGCCACCAGCAAATAACGTTTGAGATCAGAAGAAAGGGGAGAGAGGGACCCTACCTCCCACACTTCTAATTGCTTWCTTATTCAYCCCTTCTCAAGATACTCTGCATCTTGAGAAGGGCACACTCATTCACCCATTTCCTCAGTTCAGTTTCTACATCTATGGAAAAYAGTCTGGGAGTTTCATAGAATCATAGAATGCTTAAGGCTGGAAGGGACCTCARAGGTCATCGAGTCCAACCCCCCTGCTCACGCAGGGTCACCTAGAGCACATGGCACAGGGCTGCATCCAAGCGGGTTTTAAAGATCTCCAAAGAAGGAGACTCCACAACCTCTCTGGGCAGCCTGTGCCAGGGCTCTGTCACTCTCACTGTCAAAAAGTGTTTCCTTAAGTTCCTGTGGAACTTTTGGTGCCTCAGCTTGTGGCCGTTTCCTCTAGCCCTATCTCTGTCCACCACTGAAAAGAGGCCGGTCCCTCCTCCTCACTGCCTCCCTTGAGGTATTTATAGACACTGATCAGGTCCCCCCTCAGCCTTCTCTTCTCCAGGCTGAACAGGCCCAGCTCCCTCAGCCTTAGAAGTTTGAAAGTTTGAAACTTTGACAAGAAAACACATCACAAGAATTTCACAAGAAAGTTTTATATTGCTAAACTTACATCGAAATGTTAARGAGTTGCTAAAAATGAACCCTGAGTTTTGAAGAATTCTATGAATTGACATATAATCTCCAAAGCAAGAGTAATTCTCAGTTCTCATTTTTCAAGAAAAAAAAAAGGAATTATTCTGAGCTAACCTGAAATTATTTTTTTGTTTCATGTTTAATTTTAGATTCAGAACCAAGATATCAATTATGCTTACCTCAGCTAGTATCCTTAACAAATGCCATTACTTAAATTTATAGAGGCTGATCTATGTTATATCTAGAAGTTAAAACAAGACATATTATTATTATTTTACATTTAGATCTAATATCATCATTTGTATTTTAAATATAGTATATTATCTATATTATTTAAGATGTAGATCTAAAATGGGATTCCTTAGAACCATGAAGTTATTCCAGATTATCACCAAATATATCAGGGGATGCAATGTTTTACATAGAACTTCAAATTTTAATGAGTTCCAGGAAGAATTCAATGAAAAATTATGCTTTAATGGCATCCTCAAACCGAAGAACATTAAGCAAGTGACTGGACAGTAGATTATATCTTGAAAACACAGCTTGTTAAATTCTATCACCACCATGTGACTTTTCAGTTTTTAAAAAGTTTTAAAGATATCACATGTCATTTTCCTTATCTCCAATGGAGACCATAGGTAATGAGTAAACCACATAACTATGTCTTATGTTTATATTATAAGCCTTGAGCAAACTCACTTGCCCGTTTTGACAGAACGTTGGCGAGGAGACGGGCTGCGAGATGAAGCAGCACATCCTGCTCTGCGCTTGCAAAATGCTCTGCTACGATCTCCACAGCCACCATTTCTTTCCCCACTCAGTTGCTGGAAGACTGCCTAAATTTACTGCTCCTTATGCAAAGGTACAGCACATTTCCATGTTGTGCTTTTCCTTTTTTTGTTGCCTTTTATTCTTTTTTTTTTYCCTTTCTTTTTCCCTGCAGGCAACAGAGGGCACTGTGCCAAGGGACGCCAGCTTAAGACCTGCTGCTTTTTCTGGTGAAATGCTGTTGGTTGAAGACATGAGAAAAGATTTACTGATGATGGAGTTCATTTAGGAGCACTATTAGATAATGTGACATATGTCAACGGGGCAAACGGATACTGAGTACTAACAGAGTGACTAGTTTGCTTGATCGCACCTAAGACTACTGAAAGAACCCGCAGGAAAAAAGAACAGTAAGAATTTTAAGACTCAAACAACTCTTCTGAGCAGCACAGTATTCTTAAGAGAATAAATTAGTCTTAAAAATATATATTCAGTAACCTTATGAAAGAGTATTTCCCAATTATAAAAATGAATCTGTTCCTCACAATGCTTCTCCCTATACCTTTCACAAATTCAATTTTAACATATTACTTCGATGAGTGGCAATGAATCCCTGTTGTTGAAATTGCATGCAATGGATCACGTTTTACACACTACATTACACCTTGTGCCGTTCTGCTGATTTCAATTGGATTACACATTCTGTAATTCAACGCAAAATTACTTCCAATGACAGCCCTTTTTATTCCTATGCATACACGGTGATCCATCATTGCCTGCACACTAGGTCTGGCATTTCCATTTCAAGTCCCTGTTGGAATCAGAAAGCATGGAACCACATACACAGAACTTGAATTATTAGATATAAACTTTGTCACTATTTAAGAAATAAAAAAAGGGTACAGTTCTGATTCATATTTCTGGTTCCATCCTTTATGCAAATTATTTTGTCCAACATAAATAGCCAGTGTGACGCCCTCCCATTTTATTCACATGCAGCATAAAAGTGAGTATCAGGCAGTTGCCTCTCTTTCATCTGCCCTTACCATCTCTCCAGTAGTATCTAATATATGAATGAAACCAGATTCTGTTCAAAAAGCTCCAGCCTCCAGTCCTCTGTAAACAGACTGATTTTGATTACMGATCGAATATGCCACATGGCAGCGATATCAAGGTTCTTGCCYGATCCTGCAAGTAGGCATAAAATGGCCTATTTTGCCCTGCCTTAGTCAAACTACCTTTGGCAGCAACCCTTCCTGAACAAAAGGCTTCCCTTTACTTTGTTTTTTTGATAAGGAGCAGAACCATTCTATTTTACAGAGGGATTTTCCCTGTAGGATGTATGCAGTGCCATGGTAGCCCAGCTCTGCAGCGAGGAGGAGGTGGCACAGCAGAATGCCAGACAGAGACAATAATTTGCTCCCAGAAGCAGTATAGCCATGTTAATGCCATGCCGTACCCGGGCTAATTAGAACAGTTTTAGGTCTTCAGTCAAAAGAGCTTTCTCTGCCTCATTTTTGTTTTTTTAAACATTGTTAATCTCTGTGGGCAAATTTATTGGAGCATGATATGAGATGTTAACAGTGCCTGTTGCAGATAAAATGGTAGAATTAATTAGTGCTTTTGATTTTAGGAGATAATCTAGTTTTGAGAAAAGATTTGTGTATTGGGGATGATAGTAAAAAATGAAAGCTCCTTGTCATCTGGAGACAATTTTAACTTGAATTATCAACATTTAGGGTCAGACTGCCTCTAGCCTTTGTACAAGTGTGCAGGATACCAGGGAACACAATTAGCCTTCCTTTCATCTCCTATGCAAAAGCTGCAGAGTATCACAGTCTCTGGAGGGTTCTACAAAACCACCTCTAAAGAGGCCAGGCGCAAGGTGAATCACATAATGAGAGGATGCTTGGATAGCCTCATCCTTGGATTCTGCCTTGCCTGCACTGCCTGTACCTCAGAAAGATCACATCCTAATTTGTTCTGACACATATTSCCTCTGCATGCTTGGGCTGGTAATTTACCTGTCTTGTAAAAATGTGAGCAGAACCATCCCACAGGATTCTCTTCAGGTTTAGGTGGACCAAATTTGTATAGTTCTATGACTGCTATGCGCCAAGCAGTAAGAACTGGTATAAACCAGCTTACACATTACCTGCTCACAATAACTGAGGACAAAACATATATAATCTCTAAAGCAGATTAACATTTGTAAGAAAACAAGCATGCAGGTACTGTTCGTGACACACATCATCCAAGTGTAAGCAACTGGCCCATATTCTGCTCTTTGCCAGCAACAGCATATTCTTGGAGATCTGGTGCTTGGGTAAGAACATTTTCCTGGAAACACTTCCCTAGGTCAAGAATTTACTGAATCAGTTTGAATAGTAAGGAACTATCCATTGAGTTGTGGGTTTAAACTTCTCATAAGAGAAAAGCTGCTCCTGGCTTACCTATAGCTCAGATAAGAGCACTAAACCCTTGGCAACTGTAAAACAATTGGATATAGGTCCCTGTCACATCATGTTTGGGTGATCTAACCCCAAACACTTTTCCCAGTGAAATCTGTTGGCAAATTTCACTTCCCCTTAGGATGGTCAACAGGAAAATTTCTAGTAGGTTCAATATTTGCTTAAGGGAAGGAAAGGGTAAGAGTTGATTGGATTTACACACAAGGAACATGAACTTCTGGGTATTTTCAGAAACCAATAAATTACATAATTTGGCAAACATGAGAAGATCATTGTGAAAGACCTTAATTTCACAAAGGATGTAAAATGGTAATGAAGGTGAGAGTCCTGTTATAACAAAAAGAAATGCCTTATCTGAAATATCATATTTCTAAAAGCAACAGTAATATCTGGGTGAAAAATGTGTATGAATTAACAACAAATTAAAAATGCTCTTCTTTCCTATTTAGAGCTGATGTTCCTCACAAGAAAATTGCGTGAGATCAGGAGTGATCAGCAAAGAATCACAAAAAGAAAATAAGGTAGAACCTGCCGCAATGAGTTAGCTGGCTGATAATCAGGAAATTAATCTGAGTAAATAGACAGCCAGTTCCCTTGGGTTGCTATGAGATTTAACAGCAGTACCCAAACTTCATCATACAAGAGCAATGATGGAGAGCATACAGCAGAAAAAGTCACTCAGTCTGTCCCTGAACTATCAGGAGTAGACCATTACATCTAGCAATGACAACAAGATTTGAAATACTGTCCATAATGTGGAATATCACTGTGTGACATCTATGTAGCTGTGAATTAAATTCTTTAAGCCCCAGATGTAGGCTACTTTCAACATCATGAAAGGCTATTTCATTCCTATATAATCTCTATGCTACATAGTCCTCTTCTGTGTAACCAAAGCCAAATTTCAGGAACAGGGCTTAAGGTGGWCCCAAACAGGGGACTGCCTATTTTCACTCCTTTCCTTAGCATGGAGGTGTGTGAGAAGGCATCTCAAAAGCAGGAAGTGCAATTGCTGCAAGAGGAGCAGGCTGTGACTCTCTTGTAAGGTGGAAGAAATGATAGCACCCTTGTAGCTATGATTTGTTGCCATTAAAGACACAGGTGATGAGTGGAAAGATAATGGGAAGGCAAAGCCATCTCTATGCCCTGTTTCAGGCTCACAGCCTGAAAATCCAGCCTGGTGTTTATATAACTCTTTGAACCTGTAATCTGCTAAACACTGTGATTAAATAATTGTGCTTAAGGTTATAACTGGTTTTAAATTATACAGTCTAACACCCAGGTCTAGAATTGATGAGCACAATTCTTCATTAAGTAACCTAAAGCAAGCCTGGGGGACTGAGAGCAAGGAGGGAGCCCACAGGTTTTGCAGGGGAGGAAACCTCAAAAGGAGGAGTAATCTGTTGGTATCTAGGGAAAAAAAAAGGGGGAGAAAAGGGAAAGTGAGCTGTGAAAGGACCCAAAAGATGTTTATTTTACACAGCCTATGCTGCTGTGCTTGACAAGCATTTCCCTTAAAGAGGCCCATCAAGAAGAAGAAAATATTTCCATTTTAACTAGCATATCAAATTTTGGGGCAAGAAGCTGTGCCTGTGTGTGCCCCCCACTCCTGGAACAACAGTATCTAGCGCTGGGTGCAAATCTCTCAAAAACCAGGCTTTTGTCTCTTGTCAACTGTGCAGCAGTTCCTGTGAGCTGCAGGCCAAAGAGAAGTGTGGCAGCATCCCACATGCTGGTGGGTGGTGGCATTTCCAACACTGCATGTATTTTTTGGGAAGGCATAACAGCCTCAGAAGCCATTTGTGCCAGATCRCAAGAGAGAGGCTGCAGCAAGAAGGGTCTCATTCCCACCAAGGACCAGAACAGCATCGCTTGCACATCACTGCAGTCATGTGCTGCCACGCTGATCTATGTGGCTGGCTTTTCCTCTTCTCTCTTTAATGAAGTATTATTACTCTTGGGAGTGGGGAAAATGAGCTTATCAGGTACCATAAGGTTTWGTTCTTTTTTTTTTTCCCCCAGGTTTCTGAACAGGCTTGAATCTGCTGGGGATTTTTTAGCAGCTGTTTATAAATTTGAACAGGCCTCTGTGACTTTCGAACAAGTCTTGACATAAGAGTTAGACTAAAAATAATCTAAAGCAAGGCTGGACTAGGATAATCTTCAGAGATCTCATCCAAACAAGACTTTCAGACTTTCCTATCATTCCACTGATATAAACGCATGGCACAAGTTTTTTGTCTTTTTTGTTTTTTTTCCCCATCCCAATGGTTGTTGCTTGTCTTAGAGTCAAAGCTGTTTGAATGACTGATCTTTTGAGTCACTGGATGAAGAGAGAGTCAAGGAAGGAGGCACCGGGATGAGAAACAAAATTTTCAGGTCTCAGTAAGCCATCTTCTCCCACTATAAAACACTTAGTTGTGT
>NW_020455454.1:832716-836849 GCF_003342845.1 Nothoprocta perdicaria
TAGAGGTCCCTTCCAACCTTAAATATTCTGTGAATCTGTGAAAATAAACCATCTTTATTCCTTTCACGAAGATAATAATCAGCTATTTTTTAAAACAAACTGCTGCTTAGGATGAAAAATCAAAATGTTTAAAAACACATTTCGGTCTTTCAAAAAAAGTATTGTTTTCCTGAGAGAACGATTCATGAATTTCTGAAGAGACGACTGAAAGCATGGATAGTCTCCAGCAAACCTAACTTCATTTTTTGCCAGACAGACTATTTCATTAAAAAACAATCAATCTCTTTGTCTGCTTAATCACTGTTCTGACAGGCTACATAGGAAAGGCAGAATTCCTGCTCCATGCAGCACTGCAGAGAGTCACATGAAGGCTAAACGGAATGATGAACTTAATTTTGCAAGGGTCCATTAAGAGTCAGAGACTCTGACTCCTCAAGGATAAAATCTTAACACAGCACAGTCCACAGCTGGAAAAGTGAATGCCTAAAATTCTGCTTGCCAGTCTGTATTTCTACATTTAAGCACCTGGATGAGCATGTGAGGATATTTAGCGAGCGGCATCTCTGCTTGTGAGTTTATTGGAGACTCCCTGAGGATTAGGACTTCAGTGCCTTGGGAGGTCTCAGACCCTGGTCAGCATCTACACATTCATGGAAGTACACAGGCTATCTAAAGTTAAGTCCAGTAAACCAGTATTTTTGAAGATTTTGTGCCCAGCTTCAAGCATTTTTGCCTTTATTTAAATCTTGGCCCATGATTTTCTCTGTATATCTCATGAGATGCCTCAAAATCTTTCTCCTCGCCTTTTCTCACCTGATTCCTAAGTAAACCCTAAGCATTCCTCCTCACATTCACCATTAACAACAACTCAAAGCATAACAATTGCACAATAGGCTAAAAAAAAAAACAAAAAGCAAGCGCACACCATTCTCTACAACAGGGGAACTGACACCAGAGGAGACCCTCACAGTTTGTTCAAATCAACCCCAACACTGCTTCCTGAGGTGGGGCCACTCTTGGGTGCAGCATCGGCTCTGCGCTCAAATGCTTGGCCATTCAGCGACCAGGGCTGTCGGTATCTGAGCACAACCAGCCACAAAAATAACGAAACTCAAAGCCAAGGCAAGAAAACACTTGATTAAGGGCGTATGGGAGGTCTGGGACCAACCATCAATCATGTGTCTGAGCACCGTTTAACACCCACGTTGCGCTCAGAAGTCTATGATGGAGAAGCACCAGCGGCCCCACAGCGGCCTCCCAAATTCGGCCTCACACAAATGAAGGGGAAGGCCGCCATGAGCACCCGTACTCTCCTTTGCCGTCAGGGAGCACCATGCAGCTTCTGTCCCCGCATGGAGAGGCCACGCGAGCACAAAGGCAGCGCACGGCGCTCTGAGCGCTCAGGGAAGGGCCCGTTTACATCCCTGCTGTGTCGTTCTCCGATGCAGGTTTGCAGGGGAGCCTGTGCGGRGGTGCCGCGGCACAGGGCCCAGCGCACACAGGTTGCGTCCCGAGCGCCGCCGCTGCCGTCACTCYGTTTGAGGCTAATCGAGTCGGACATCTCACCTCTTGGTTCGGCATGGGCTCGCAGCCTGGGTTTTTGTTGGTGAGCTGCAAGGGTGCTATCTAGCTTGTCACGTCTAATAACTTCCTCCTCTGAAGCCTGATATGCTGAAAGATCTGTGCTGCTGATGTTAAAAGCTGGATTTTCAATGCCTTCTGCTGCTTCTCGCTCTTCTTTCACTATAGAAAACAAGGAGGTCAGAAGAGCACATTACAGCAAAGTGTATTTCAATGACAAGCAGAAAATTCCTTCTAGTAATTCGTTTGCTGGAAGACTCAAGTGTATCGTCCTCAAATGTCGCCAAAACAGAATTAGGTTAAAATTAACTCTATAAAAAAAAAAAAAAAAAAAAGAATAAATGATTAAAATAATTACAAATTGCACCCTGACAAGCAAGAGCAAAATTTCGCCCACAGCCATTTGTCTGTAATTAGTTAATTAATCCTTACACAAATTATGAGCAATAACTCATCAAGCAAGGCTCACCCATCAGAAATTCAGCCGACTTGGATTTCTTCTGCTTAGTTTGTTTCAGAGCCTTCTGCTGGAACTTCTGGAGGGAAATTGTTAAATGAATAAATTAGCTAAAGAAYGAAGATCATCCTTTATGATCCACAACTAACACAGTATTTTAAATATGGGATGGCATTGAAATGTCATTTAATTTACATCTCTGCTAAAGGGGTCAAACACTAATTGAACAACAGAAGTGGAAGAATTAAATAAAATAGGAGAAGAAAAGTTAAAACAAATGCCAAATGAAGGTCACATTAAAATACTTTGTTTTCTACCATTTTTAATTAACGCAAAGAAACCTCAACAAATGAAGAACATTATAGGACTTGTCTTTACAGTATGCATTCAGCAGCAACTGCTTTATTTCACTTGCAGAACTGCAAGTGCTTCGTTTAGCAAAGTTTGATTATGCAGCATATTTATGGACAGACTTCCCTGACATACCCTGTTCTTTATTTTCTAAGGCTACTTACATAACCACTGTGTTTGCTCATACACAGGGCAGCTAAAAATGAATGAGCTATACCCTTTCAAATGAGACAATAAAATAAAAATAACCCCCAAATAATTTACATTGAGATGTCACAAAAGAGATATCATGGTCCAGGGGAGAGAGGAAGCAGAATGCATTGCAATGATGAAAAGCTCATTTAGTGTTAAAGATATATCAATAAATACAAAAAAAATCTTAAAGGAACCAAACTCTGACAAGTTCCAAGTTAATTCTCTTAGGGAAGCAAGGCTCAGGCCACACTATTACCATAAAGGTGATCCAACTTCTAAATATCATTTTTGTGTAATGTCATCAAGAATGCTAGAAAGAGATTCACATACGGGTTCATGCATGGCTACAGTCCCTTATTATGGATGCTAACAGGCAAAGCAGGCAAGTGATATCTAAAAAAAGTACATTTGAGTATATTAATCCAAAAAAAAAAAGCAAAAAAAATGGAAGTAAGAAAACAATTCAGACCCATTTATTTTAAAATGTCATATGGCATATTCTGAAAACTGCTTTTTTTTTTTTTTTTTTTTTTTTTTAAAGCTGGTTGCTTAATTGTCCAGAGATAAAGACCACTCCTGGCAGCATAGCTCCTGGAAATTGTCAATACAAAAGGATTAATTACAAGAATTGTTGAAAAATTGCAATTTTCAGAGCATCCATCTCTCCTTTTTGATTGTGGGWGTCAATTTCCAGTACAAAACACTGCTTGCAGCAGACACAATCAATAAATCTGTCAAAAATAACTGAACCACATTAATGACAGATTAATATTGATATTMATGTCTTTATATATGTATATATGTATATGTGTATATACATGCACATGCACATACATGTACATATTTGTAGCCTGAAAATAGTTGACTTCCTCTTAAGACTACTATCCTCCTGAAAAGCAAATACATTTAAAAATTACTAGAAGATATTCTGGAAGATAACCTTGAATAAGTACTAAAGCAGTAGAATTAATTTTTACAAGCCACGTGCCGCACAATTAAAGTTAATGATAATTTTGACAGGAGTTCAATAGATTCAGAAATTCACCCTATTGCTTTTGATTTATTTTCCAACTAAAAAATATATACTAGCCCCATTATATCCGTAGAATACTTTTGCAATACTGAGGTTTTGCCAAAATCTTGCATACTGTAAAATTTTAATTCAATTAGCTTTAGAGAATCAAGCAGTATTTGTAACATTGCAATATGGTAACCATTTTTTCATACTTCATATAGGCACCACACAATTCAAAATCTTATATTAACAACCAGAGAAAACAACATCAAGAGGAAAATTTGGAGACAAATTTTCAGCTAGTGTAAATTAGGATATAACTGTAACTTTGATAAAATTATGTTACCAGCATTACCTAAAGATTTTACTTTTTATGTGCATACACATTACTTTTGCATGTCAAGTTTCCATAACAAAACCAATTGCAGGTTATGTTTTCCCCAGTCATCTAATAAAGACACTGTTTTTTGTGATTTTTTTTTTTTTTTTTTTTTTTTTTTTTTGATAAAATTATGTTACCAGCATTACCTAAAG
>NW_020455454.1:841913-857331 GCF_003342845.1 Nothoprocta perdicaria
ATCCCTTAAGGGCTCCTCAAGAGCTTTAACTGACCTTCTGGGTCAGAAGATGCCCTGTGCAAAGTACATGTTTGGCCCTACTTGAAGAAACTCTCTCTCCTGAGGGCAGCATGCAAAGTGCTTAATTCTAAGTATACGCTTAAGTTTCATTGAAATCAGCACAATGCACAGTGAAGAGAGCTACAAATACCACAAATGCAGAAAAAGGCCACATTGTGGCTTTCATCGTTCGGTAATGAATGACGGACTGAGCTCTTTCTGGACTTTGTTGATGCTGAGAGTCGGTCGACCTTTGCCATCCCTCCTCAATTTGGGTGCCCTCCTCCGAGTGCCAAGGTCATTGTTGTTGTTAGAGGCATTGCAATTCCTCGGGATTCTCCTAGTCCTGCAGCCCCTTTCACTCAAACAGCCCCTGCGTATTATCCCACAGCTACTATAGAAATGGGGCTGAAATTCCTCAGCTGTGTGGTGTTCTATGGCATTTAAAATAGTCAGGTAGCTGAAAGTCATGTATCTGGTCCTCGTATGTCACCGAAAACAGAACCCTGGAGTTCCAGTTCCAAAATCCAGGATGGGTTTCAAGCCAAGGCAGTATCTCTATCATTTCTTCAGCTATCACTCTAACCTCATTGCACTGCCACTGAACGCAACTGATAACTAGTTTTGAGTCCAATAGCGTGACATCAGGATCCATTTATATATTTTTCTCTTTTAGAAAAATATTTATTATGGTTCAAATGGGAACATTAGGGAGGGGGAACTTAAGCAAATCAAAGACAATAAAAGTTGAAATGATTTTTTACTCCTTTTAAGGGTAAAATCCTAACAAAGTACCACTAGAAAGAGGGCCATTATTGGAAGGAAGAACTAGGAAAAATCTAAGCTGTACATTAAACAATTTCATCCATGGTCAACATCTGCTCTTTGCAGAGGAGCCAGAAATGCAACCATAAGGACTCTATCAAAGTCACAGTAGTGCCAGAAATCCAAAACCTGAATGGAAAGATTTGGAGTCGCATCTTAATTTAAAGGATGTGATTGATCAATCTAGGCAAACAAATGCAAGGATATATAAATAGTGAGTTCAGCAGGGGCATTACTATCATTAGTGCCTTAATTTGTTTTCTCTTTGTTTCAGTGGGGGAGTTTTTTGCTGCTTTCTTGAAACAAACTTGATAAAAAGATCACTTAAAAAAAAAAATAAGGCAGCACACTCAACACAGCATTACCTGATGCTAACAGAGGCCTAACTTAACACCCACAAACTATTTTCCTTAGCTGAATAACTGGCGTTATTTTGGACTATAGTTCTGAAAGAGTAAACCAAAAAAATTACAATTTTTCAGTCAATCAAAAAGACAACACAAAACTTACCATATCCTGTCAGATATTTTKCTCAGTTGTATAATATTATTTTTTGCAAGATGTTGGGTTGGCTTTAGTTATTTCCATTTAAGCGTAACAAAACAAGAAAACACTTACAAAATATTAAGCTGAAAACATCTACTTACTCAAATCTTTTTCTTTAATCCCTAGTTACGTTATTTTTTCTCACAACAGGATATGTAAAGCACCTGAGCTTTTTGAAATGAAAATAATCTCTTYTTTAAWCCAAAACCAAAGGCACTAAGTTGARGGACAGACACCATGTTATAGCACCAAMACTTCACYAGCTGACTCCTCAGCAGTCAATTCTGGAAGAAATAAAACACCAAGTCCTTCAACTTGCACAGGCCAAGGTACCTCTTGCTCAGGCTAGCTGGCGCTTTATACTGAATAATTTACTGGAAATCACCTGGGCTGTAGGGAGATCCGGAATGCAACGCAGGTTTGCAAACAGAGCCACCAAACAAACTGCCTTGTTGATAGCCATGTGAGCAGCATCCCCTTGAAGGGCTCCCAAGCGTGTGGGCACGTGCATGAGTGCTGGTCCGAGCCTGTGGGCAGCTCCTGGGTGTGCAGCAGGAGTCCGAACAGTGGCTGCCCTCGCTTTGCTCCCACCTCGACCTCACGCACAGTTTATCTCACGCTAAGCAGCAGCACTGCAGGCTCCCAGTGCTACAATWCTGGCAGAAATGGGTGAGTAGATGATAACAATAACTGCCTACTTGCAATTCCTGTTGGACTGTCATAAAGAGCAGCCGGACAGTACTGGTCTTAAAAGTATTTCTGGAGGGAAAATTGCACCTCTGGTGATGGGAAGCCATCAGTCACTTAATTCAGCAGAGTTGACCTCTGGAACCTTAAGCTAAGTACTTATCCTTCCTTAACAACCAATTTTGGGAGCAGGTCCTCCAAAGTACAAAGTAACCTCAGATGCTTTCTTTCCTTTCTTTCTCTTTTTTTTTTWAATTAGAATTAGCGGAAAAAGTTTATTGCAAATATATTTTTATTAGAGATCACTGACACGTTTAATGTTAGCCTATTTTTTAATCAGTTTTCCTCATAAATCGTAATGCTTGGAACCCTTTTCCATGTGTTTGAAAAAGTARAGAGATAAACTGATTTTTCTGTCTGCAAAGGTGTGAGAGGATGGATGAAACAGCCTGGCACGTGCTGCTGCAGCTTTGCAGCACCTCCCATAGAAAGAAAAAATAGCAAACTTTGGTTTCTGTGTCTTTATTCCTCTCTCCCAACCAAATGGAAAGAYGCATACACATAGTCACTCGTCACTGTGTTTTGGACCTTGGCTCACATGCTCTCATTTCCTTATAAACTTCCAGAGTTAGTCTACGAGGCAGAGAAATTCTTAGTCACCATCACTGGAGAGTCAGCATAGCGGACAGCCCAAACTCAACAYCAGCCCTGAGGGGAAGCTTTCCAGATATCACCACAACCTTCCAAGCTGGTACTTTGCTGAACAGGCTCCTCTTTGGCAGTTTCTTATCACACAGCTTAGAAGCAGCTCCAAGCATTGGGTAGGAGGTGGTACCATCAAGGGGACTGAGCAAAGAGCCAAGAGTAAGAAACAAGAAGAAAACCACTGTGGTTGTGGTCAAACATAAACTTCTTTTCCCTTCAGTTTTCCTCTTGCAAAATAGACACAATAATATTTCCCTGTCAGAGAACACTGAATCAATTAAATGGTAACTCAGATTGATCATTTACACTGGTTTATAGAGCATGTTGCATTCTGCTGTTTTCCAGTCTTTGCAGTGAGCATATCCAGTCATCAATGTTTTCTCGCTTCTTGCTGCATTATTTTTAAAATTATTCCCATTGCCCATTGCCATAAAATTATTCCCATCCCCATTGCCCAGTATTTACCATGTTCATAGCCCCAGACCATCTCTCTCCATCACTTTTTGCCTTATGAASACAGACCAAGAAAAATAAAAGGCAAAGAAAATATCTTGGTGATTCTSGTTGCACAAGAAGGCTGCTTTCCTTGTGATATGGGTCTGCTGCACAAGCACTCTGYAGCATTGGGGTGAGCCAATCCCACCCAAGTAGGTGGGATTGTTCTAGCTTCTTCCACCACGGTTTTAGCTTCTTCCTTCCTCCTTACATTCTAGTCCATATCCAGTGAAAAAGGTTTTTTTTTTTTTAAAAAAAACAACTTTTTAATGTTATTTTCCCAAATAACATCATCTCCAAACTAAAGTAACACACCAACAAAAGTATTGAGCCGTACCTCAAATCTAAAGTACATATTTGCTTTGAAACTGCTGAGTCAATGAATGATCTTGATCATACATGGAAATATATATATAATATATATAAAAATCTAAAAGGCCATATGAAAAGATAAATAAAAGGCTGGACAAACAGAGAACATTCACTGTCTGTGAAACAGTGGCTGCAAATACTTTAGTGCCAAATGCTACAGTTTTTTCAAAAGATACGTACAATTTATTTTCAGGGAGTCATTAGTTAATTACTTCACCCTCTGCAATAGCCATGGTTTTCAGGACTYCCTTATGAAATTCTACTACTCATTCTCTGTTTTCAACTATYACCACTACACTACTACTACARAAAAAAAAATCCAAACACCCAGAAATTAATTTTATGCACTCTTTTACTTTAGGGAATGAACCTGTGATTACTGTAGAATCATGTTCCAGTAAAGTTTCATTGCAGACATCACATACAATCATTAATAAGAAGTTGATTTTGCTGCTATAGGCTAAAATTTTATACTGATATATATAAAAATATTTTACATTTTCTTTTCTGATCTACCTTCTCTCTCTGAATTAAGTAAAATACAAGCAAGGATATACCGAAAAATACAAGGAAATTCATCTTGTAACAGCTCCCACAGATAATAACACTAGATATCAATATTTTTGTTAATAGATTGGTAGAGTTTGACTGAAAGCAAAGAGACAGAAATCATACCATATGATTTGTCCCAGAAGGAGTACCTCTAGTGCTTCAAAACATATTTCACTTGCCTCTGGCATGAGCTGCTGAATTAGTGTCATATACACATCAACAAGAAACAACATAGGCTATTTGTTTATACATTCATAATACTCCCCTCTTATTTTGTTCTGTATTCCAGATGACATTGACTGAACATACATATCAATATATTCAACCCAGTGAGTGCATTCTTCTCTCAGGTGTCTGATAATAAGACATAAGCATTGAGTACAAATGAAGGGAAACCGAGGTAGCGATGCACAGAAAGATACACTAAGTAGAAAGGTATTACAAACTAAAAATGGTATTGTGTAAAGATATATTCTGTTTACCAACTAAAGCAAGTGGCAGCTTGTGTTTTAAGATTCGGTTAGCTGATAAAACCTGGGGACATGCAACCTAAACAGTCTATAAATCTTTCAATTAGTCTTCAACCTATAGAAACTGGAAAATTCAACTCATGCCTGACATRCTTTAAACTGAGTAACCTCCAGTCAGCCTGGCTACCTGCTAAGCTTCTCTGTTCCAGTCTGAAAGTTAGCAACGGGAATTTTGACTCTTGGGTTTGAAGCCTTGAACCAAAACTTCCTTTGAAATAAATGCTAACAATATTTCATTTATTACAAGTGAAATACAGTCACCATGAGATCTTCAATAGGCAAAGAAAAATCAAAATCAAAGAGCAACTTGGTGAAAATCATGCATTTGGCAGTAGATTGCATGTTTAATAGGCCTGAAACTGGCTTCTAACCAATAGAGTGGCTGCAAAACTGAGGTGTTCTCCATGTTGCATCCCCATCATCTGATCAATTGGAAGACTCAGCAAGCAATCCTGTGACGTTATTCTCAGTGATGGAGCATCTCTCTAAGCGGCTGCTCCCTGCCCACTTCTCCTCCAAAGTTGTTATGYGGTCCCCAGGCTGCTGTTCACTATGGCTGTAGAGTTCTGCTAGGTTAAAAATAATTGTCTTCACCAAAACTTTGCCTTATTATTTGCCTTGAACCACTTCAGCAAATGACTGTTGTCCTGCATCACAACAAGGGCRCCGAGGAACTCCAGTAAGGTAAAAAAAAGATCCTCAAGTGAGCTTTTCCATCAGAGATAACATTACCTGAAGAAACTATACCCTGTAATAACATCAGGGTTTACTTTTAGCCCTGCTAACCAAGGATCTGGAAACAGTCCTGTCTTCTATCATGAGAAGAAAGAAGAAAATGATACCAATGGATGATGACATAACTAAATAGAATAAAATCTGCTAGTTCTGTCTTATTGTAATAGCTATCATRAATTAAAAAGGGGGCAGAGGAGAATCACCAAGGTAGTATGTAACGGTGACAAGGGCACATGTTGGTCAGCTTGACCGCACTACCATGCTCAAAGAGCCACCAGTCTCAAGTAAGGATACCCAYGAATAGCATGTCCTCTTTCCATCCTTCCATCATCTGAGGAGGAGCAGGGCAGACCTGCTCCCTTGTCACATTACTTGGATGCCATTTGCTCCTCACAAAGCACCTGCCACCCACAGTCCTGGCAGCGTGGACAGCCTGCCCCAGAGCTGCTTGCCCAGGCTCAGACTAGGGCTGCATTGAAGTAAACAGTAAGGCAGTAAGATTGGCTTTTTTTTTTTTTTTTTGTAAATAATATGAAAAAGTCTTTAGTATCAGTGAAGCCTTTCAAGGTTTTAAGTATGTATTGCAAGATGTGTTGTAAGGATGGATTGCAGTAGCTTCCCAGGATGAGCCAGTATCACTTGGGAAAMAGATAAGCTGAGACAGAATAAGGTGCTCCCTCCTCAGTATCACTTTGTTGAAGAAAAAGGGTGGTTTGTTTTCTTAGCTTGGGTCACACATCCACAGTTCAATCTAAAAATAGCTTCTAATACTGCAACATTTGCTATTACAAAAGCATTTTCAAAAAGTGCTTCACAAAGCCTGTCATTGCCTCATTTAAGATACTGTAGTCTATAGGCTCATTGTCTATATAGGATTTGGTTTCAGTTCTTAAAGTATATTCTTACATACTACTACAACCACCACCACCACCCCAAAGCAACTAATTTGGATGATTATATAATTATTCTCTATTTTGAAAAACATGTTATGTAACAAATGGAACAAAATAACTGAAAAGGGAAACAGTTCACCATACTCTGTAACTATATAGGTCCCAGTCCTGGAAAACACTATACACACAGTTCTCTCTACTTGCATGATTTACTTCATTGAATATACTGGACTAAAAAGSAAACTTACTCCCAACTAGGAGTGTTTGCAGAGTATGCCCATTAGGAAGAGAATGGTAAAGAACTTCTACAGAACTAGAAAAACATGTTTACACTTGCATTATGTCTATTCCTCATCCTTTCTCCTCCTCCGAGGTTTTCTGAAGGTTCTCATTCTATTATTTTCAATAGTTTCACATTGGACTAATTTTACTGATGTGCAAGTGTTATTTCTTATTTACTTTGCTGAGGGTAAGAGTAGTTCCAGAAACATCTGATCAGCCATTCTTCAAAAAGCTGAAAGCACTGAAGTAACTTTGAGAGTTCAAAGTGAGCTCTTTTRCACCTGAAATCTCGGCCATTCTTTACTCTTAGCTCTAGTTCATTCAAAGCAGAAATCTTCCTCAGGCAAATATCAAGAGCAACACAGACTTAACACAGACTTAAACAGGATCCTGTTATAACACAAGGTAACGTACACATTCTTATTACTCTGACTCATTTCTATTACTGAAATAGGCTTAGCTATTTCATTGTAACAAAAATTATGATCAACAGATTAAAAATATCTTACCAGTAGTCTTTCAGTACAACTTAAAGCTATAGATGAGAGGCAACTTCTCAGAATAGAGGAACTTTGTCATTCTACACTGCCCAGCTGCAGCCTGAACATGACACTATGATGAGCACATAGGAGGCATCAGTGAGAAAATTAGCATTGGCTTTGAAAAAATTTGGGCATGCTATCAATAATACAGAATTCCTGTTCAAAACTAAAGGAAGATCAGAAATCTCAGGATATCTAGAAAATTCAATAGAAACAGCAGAAGCAACACTTTCTTATGTGCTAAAATTCACATAGGGCCGTCTTTCRGGTGAATAGACAATTGACATGCATCATTTATACTGAGAACTAAAATAAATATGCATTTTCTTATGGTTTTTTTTTTTTTGGGGGGGGGGGGATAAATATCTTCGAAAATACCTTTGTCTTCCTTCCTTCCCTGCAAAGTCAGCTCATTCTCCAAATATTTAACACTAAGAACTGCCAACAAGAATTTGCATAAGACCATGCTGAACTCTCCGAAATTCAATCTCACTCAGACTCCTGGAATTTATTGAAGACGTAATCACAGCCTTGATCCACACGCAAGTGATGGTATGAGTCTACACTGTGCTACTCTATCACGTAATAGACAGGAAGCATACACCTATCAACAGTGAGACAGAATTAACCTCCTTTCTGCTCCTTTTCCTAGCCAGAGGAAGACGTTAGGACAAAGTACCATAACAAAAAAGCAYCAAGCCCTAGTTTATATGTTCTGTGGGATCTTCCCATCTGTAACATTATGAAAGYTGAGACAGGAAAAGGGCAGTCAGTCACACTCCTTGGCATCATCACCAGCTCCACATTTGGGTTAAAACTCTGAAATTATAGTCTGGAGGCAAACTTACCTCCTGCTCATTGGCCTTTACCAAGGATTAGTTGTTGAAAGCCAGTCTTAGTATCACAGCTGCCTGATAGTAGAGTGATTTCTTCCTCAGCACATCTGGAATTGGTTTGTTTTGTGAGTCCAGGGAACTTGTATGCCTCCTGCTCACAAAACTTTATAGCAAAATCAACCTACTTCCTAAGGATTTAGAAATGACCTTCAGCACATCTTCAGCTRTAGCTGGCCCAGCCCCATGTTTCTGTCTTTGCTGCAGGCCTCACAAAAGGGAGGTAGTRGCATAATACAAAAATGTAATATCTATAACTTGGAATGCTCTTGTCAAGCTCTGGTCCACTCATGTTCTCTTTCTAGCTAAAACTTATTGTACAGCAAAAGGAGACTGTATCCCAGATAGTTGTTTTAGTTCCAAATGGATAGATTAATTCTCCATTTTTCACTTCTCTCTCCTGAACACATAAAAGAATGACATCTCAGTATAAAATTACCAATTTTCCTTTAGGTTTGAACCTTTAGTTAGTTAATTTAAACACTTCATGCTCTCCAAAAACATAATCTTCATGGTAAAAAGAAGAATTTTTGCAGTTACTCCTCCTTGTGATGCACAAAGAATGCCTAAAAGTTTGGRGGGGCCTTGTTTATATATGTGAATTGAAAACATCAAATCTTAAGTCTTCCAAGAATTTTTGGAGATATTCCCAGAGAACTGGAAATATCTTCATCTCTCTGTTGAAACAGTGATGTCAATGACTCTCTTCCATAATATTTTCTTGCGACTGTCCGGTGTTTGAGTTGAGACCAAAGAAACCAAAACAAAACATGACCCATTACAGGAGTTGATGTTGCAGCGAGCCATGTGTGGGCAAGCCACTCCTCAAGCTAAATCTGGTAGGACTTCAAAAAGTTCCCAAAGTTCTCCACAATAGCATCACTGCAGGACAATGGACAGAGAGTTGGTCCTCTATCGCCTAGTCACACACAGTTCATTCAGTCATTTCTTTGCATCATATGAATGTATTTTGGATGTTCAASTCATAAAACTAGGAAGGAAGTCCACTCATTATAAAGCTTGCTTTTCTTCTGGGAGGCTTTCTTTTTTCCTTTATAATAAAACCTGCCAATGTGACCAAGATAGTAATGAATATCATGTGAGCACCAGGCCTCAGTAGCATGCTATAAACTTTATAGTATATTAGCCTTACTTTAAATACATTGCTCAATGCCATTAAAGCAGAAGTATCTATGTTACTAAGCTAGAGACTTTTGCATTCCATACTTCTGGATGGAAGAAAAGTGTGCTGAGCCTTTAAGGTGGCAGCTTTAGTTGCTAACAGTAAAGTTTCACTGTATTAACTCCATTTTTTCCATCAGCCACATACAGTAACAGTACCCTGAAACAATAAATGGCGGAATAGAACTAAAAGTCCGCTTGATTATGCCATATTATGCCATCTTCAAAAATATTAAGTGTAATCTTTTTTCCTGCTATGAGAGCAACTGCAAGTAGTCTTTAATGCCGAGTTCAAAGATGGGCTTACATTAACAAAATGAAGTATCCAGATTCACTGCACCACATATCCCAAAACCGAGCAGATTCTGTGTTGCCTTTTTTGCAAAGGAAGGAGGATGATTAAAGGATAAAGCTGTTCTACCTGGTCTCAAAAATTTAGGTTCAGGTCTTAGAACTTCAAGTTTCTTGCATAAATTTGCTCAAGTCTACAGGTAAAACTGTGAAGAAAAGATAAAAACTCAGAGCCTCCCTCCCCTTGCCACTCTAAAATGTCGCTCAGAATTAAAACATTAGATACATTCTATGATTAACACCAAACTGTTAGAGATTGCACAGAGCAGCAAGTTTCATTGTGCAAACTAGAATTCACTAAAATTTCATGAGCAGGGTTATCACTGGGGAGAAGTCACTTCAGCAGTTTGAGAAGGACCATAATGCTCTGTCCCCATGCAGACAACATGAGGCTGGCACAAGAGCTGGACCATCACCACAGTTGGGCACTGCCACCAGTGTCACATGTTTTCTGACCTCTGAGGTTGGCCCCACTGAACTTTGCAGGCCTGAGAAACAGGGCCTGGTACTGATATTGGGAGGTCTTCATTGCAAGGGTCTTGGTGGGAAAGAGGGATCTTATTCTAACTTTAAGTTAAAAAAAAAAGAAAAAAAAGAAGAAAAGATAAAATACAATTGGTACAAATGATACAGGAGACAGGGGAGGGAAAAAATTTGAAGAGTTTTGGTAAAACACAACTCTCCTCAGTTTCAACCAGAAAAGGGCCTGCATGTCATCTTTTAAAAAGAAATCTTAATCTATATGCTGACATCTGGGTGCAAGGTGACTACAAACACGCTGTTGCCTTTCTCCTGAAAACCTGCAAGGTAATTGCATAAGTTTCAATGTGAAATTTACACTTCATACTTTATTCATCAAGTAAGAAACAGCTTCCTTTGGCACTCAGACAACAAGAACAGGCTGGTTTTATATCAGGGCATCAAAGAATTTGCTTCAGCATGGCAATTAATGCTAAGCCTTGATGCTGACAGGAAGCTTCAAGAGCAGCTACTTTCACATTGTCTGCAACTGATGCCACTGAATAACTTTTGGAAGCTCAGTCTAGGGGCACAGTTTGTATCTTAACATGCCAGAGTGAGGAAAACCTATTCCAGTGTCCTACACCAATAGAACTACAGGTGCAGAAAATTACTAACCTTTAGCATATGGTCTATATGGCACAAGGAAACTTGAAAGGAGRAATAGAGGAAATTGAGAAATCAAGTGTGGGTGAAAAACAGCTTGCTCTTATCTTGGATATAGAAAAAAGGAGGTGACATGAAAACCAGTTTCATGGAACTTTGTATCAACTGTGAATTTGCCTCTTCTTACACAAAGCAATAGTGGATGAGGGGAGAAAAAGGGTGCATGTTGACAGCAAACTTATACCACATCTTCAGCCACTCTAAGTCGTTGCCCACACCAGTAATCATCTTACATAAATAGTCTGATTTGGGAGATTTTTTTTTTTTTTAAATTGCAGGTTCTCCCTGCAACTCAAACAGACTTTAGATCCCAGACATCACAGGTCTGACAGTGTTTGTCCCACAGCCAACATTGCATCCCATGTCAAGCCAAATCCCTATTTGCATTTGGAGATGTGGAATTAAAATTCTTCACTTCTACTTGCTCTTGTTCCCATGTAACAGTATCTTAACTCAGATGCGAACAACACAGCACCATATGTGCTCACACAGTTATATTTAAATATCTTTATATATAAAACATAAATAAAATCTAGGTAAAAAATACTGATAAACATCTTTCTCTTTTCCTTTGTATTACTGCCATTAATAAGGTAAGTTGTTTCTTAAATGCTAGTTGAATAATTTAGACTCATTTGGGAACAAGTAAAACTTGTATTCCTGGCTTTCCTATAAAAATTGTCACAAGATTTCAATCTTTTCAGCTCTTCCTGCCACCTTTTGTCCATTATTCCAGATTAATGCCTAAGCTTCCTTTGTTCTGCCAGCCTTTGCTGACAGATCTGCAGAAGAGCATTTTGCTGTACCGCATGTTGAGAAATGCATGCCAGCAAACATCCTTCTCATTTAAATTACCATAAAGGAGTCACAGCACAGTGTTTTCTCTGGATCATTTGTGCAATGTCAGGTAAGGCAGGATGTGACTCACCTGTGACTTGGTTCATAAGTAGGACTTTGTGAAACCTGCTGGTTTCAGTTCACAGAGGGTTTTATTTTTTGTTTGGTTTGTGTTTTTTTCACAGATCTTCATGGCAAACTCACTATGTTGATCATTTTTGAGACTGTAGGTCAAAAATGCACAAAGTGTCATGATAGCTGCTCTAAAGCTTTTCCTTAATCGGCTACACTTCGATCTATCCTTGCCTCAGAAGATATGAATCTTCCCAGTCTCTAAGCAAAAAGGCATCTCAGGAAACACATGTTCTCTGTTTCTGGTCCCTTCTCTCCCCAGCTCTGCAAGATTAATGTTTGCTCTGCCTCATTGCAGGTAACAGRCTGCTTGGAGTCAGGAAGCAATTGGTCTATCAGCATCCAGAGCAACTCTTCCACACCAGGAAATCAGCTATCCTCTGTTTCTTCTCTTGAGAGCGTCTTGGAAACTATTCTATTCTCATGAGCCATGGCCTTGGCTTTCAACTTTGGTTTAAGAGAAAGTCAGATTACACCTTGCCTAAAGAAACTCCTGATCTCTCATTCTCTGAAAGATATCTTGAGGCTTTATAATTTCAAAAAGACACCTTAAAAAAGATTTAAGACACCTCACAGCAGTGTTGCTTTCACAGTTCCTAATCTCAGAGACATGCATGTACATGCAGACACATGCATACAAATCCTGATCTAGGCCCTACAAGGGCTTGATCTCTGCTGCATCTGGAAGTGTAATATAGAACCATAAAAGATGTGTTCACATCTCTTTAGATTGGGAAGATACTTTTTCCCTAGTATTTGAATGAATTCACAGCCCATTTTACAGACTATTGTGATGGTGAACKAGTTTCACCAGAATGAATTTCACAGAACTAAATTAAGCTAATTCTAGTATGATTTGATTATAAATAGGATGTCAGATAAAGCCACTTTTGATCCTGCACTAATCATGCCAGTGAACAGCCTTTATCAATTCCACTGATACAGATTACTTTTTAGATGCACTACTTTTATAACAAGTCCAAAGAAGGGACAAAAAGAACAGAGGAGGAAAATACATGAAATGTTAGAGGAAGATCACAACTTTTTACAAAGGTTTCTGATAATTTTGGCAGGTAAATGTTTGATATGAGCACTGCAGTCATGCTCAGATAGATGACACATTTGTGTGGGCAGATGATATTGGGTGCGGACTGCGTGCCTCGGCAATGGGTACAGTGATAGGTCTAACTCAGCACCAGCATCACTGAGTCATCTTTTCAGAGCTCGGAGTTCCTCGTCATTCCCTTATGTCATGGAAAAATCCCAGATGGATTGCCTGCAAATTTATTCTCACTGACTGGAGCCCAGACTGAGGGGAACGTCAACAGCACAGTGGAGTTTCCACAGTTTCAGAAACCCTTCCAGAAATCCATTATTTGATGGAGGGGTGAAAAACAGTGCTTTGTATATCCTCACTACAACGCTGGGCACTCAGAACAGCTTCTTTATCTCATTCATCCTCCTCTACACAATGTGCGTAGGTGAAAATAAACAGACTAAATATCTTGATGGTCACTTGAAAGATAAAAAGCTGAACTTAGGAGGTAATTGGCAAAACTCAAGCATATAACTTATTAGAGAAAGTATGTAGAAAGAAAACATTACTTGCTTTTGGATAGTAATCACTATGGCCAGAGATGTCTTCAGCAAACTCTATATTCTGAAATCCCTCTGCATCAGTTTTATATCCTCTGTGATCTATTTTTTCAACAGAAATTGATAAGCGACCAGCATGGCAGCAACCACAACAGAATGTTTTTGGATAAACACTCTCTTATCCTCAAAACGGAAAGGAACAGTCTATTGTGGACTAACTTAACAACTAAAGACAAAGAAAACTCTAGGAAATCTGACCAGGACATGACAATACAAGGAATATAACTGAAGTTGCTTCATCTCTTGTACTATTTTATAGATTATGGCATGAAGTAGGTAAACCAGGTACTGGTACTGCAGTGAGGAAGAAAGCAACTCTTCTTGTAGCACAACATCCAGACACAGCATTGACCATATTACTCACGTTGCCAAGTGCAGCAACAAATAGGAATTACATGTCCCCTAATAAAACAAGGTGGGGTGGGAAGAAAAAGTACTTGAGTAGATGTTATTCCTTTCTCTCTCCAGCAGAAAAAGACTGTATATTATCTGGCAAGAGATGATTTTAGAAGTGAACAAATAGAGTTAAGTGGTAGTAAAGGAGACCTACAGGTAGAGGAGCAACAAATGCAACATGCCAAAAGGAGCAGGGCTCTAGGCTGGGCTGCTGTCGAGTCCTACAGTGTTCCATCAAAGACAGCTTCTGCAGCAGCACAATCTTTCATCTATCCTCCTCAACCTCTGCTGGAAGTCACCTTCTCAGAGAACTATCAAAATTCTAGTCTTTCAGTTGTTTCTTCATTTCCTACTAGAGTAATTTTCACCTACTGAAAAACACGTACCTAAGTTCCTCCAGCAGTTATAATTGCAGAGGTGAACACCACAAATGAAAAGGATCAAAAAGTTTATCTGTTTAAGAAAGCAACAAATAAATATGCAAAGTACTTGACAGGCCAGGCTTAAACATGAATAGGATTCTGTGTTTGTTTCTCTCACATTACGAGAGGCAGATGATATTCCACAAAGTGTAGATGGAAAAGTCAAAAATTAAGAAGAAATCCTTTTGGTGAGAGGGTAGACTTGAAAACCACTTGACAAGTTATGACATGAAGACAAACAATKTGACAGAATTACAAAAGGTATAGGTTTACTACACAGATAGGAATATTCATTTGTTACATTAATTTTAAAAATATTTTTATTAAAGAAATACTGTAGCTTAATTTCTACTAGAGCTTAGAAAAAAGAGCAGATTAACTCCTTTTTTCGCCTAATGTAGGATTTCTTTTTTTCTCTCAAGTGGAGATCATCTGCACAGGAGACAGGGATCTGAACTGAATGAACTCTAAATCTAATGTAATTGCAGTTTCTGTTCTCCTAAAAAGCATGAACAAACAATTAATGAGGAGAGAGTAACCGAGACAGGGGTAGATCCAAAAAAAAGTGAGTCAAAGCTGAAAGTTAACCAACACAGATTTCCATACTGATACCAAGAATCATTTTGGTCAGAGGATTCTTGAAACAGAAGTCAAGATGAATGACTAAAATCCGGGTATGCAAAATCCTGGAACAGTCATCAGACACAGTTAATTAAACATATGCTTTGTCAGAAAAGTCAGCCAGCAAGTTGCATGTCCCAACAGCAGTACCCCCAAAATGTAAAACCCAGTTGCATGTAATTGAGATTTTTCTTTTCTTCAGATGCACCCAAGATACCCCTTTCATCAGCAGCAAGCATACTTGTAATACAACAGTTCAGAGGACAGATTCCACAACAGCAGTCTGAGCACCAACATGGTTTTCTTGAGCCTCCCCAGTCTCTCTTTCTGTATCCTCTGCTATCTTTTACTGTACGTAGTGGTTGCACTGTACACTTTCTAAAAAGGCAGCCGCCTTTTGCTCTGTTTGCAGAAAATGTCTGAGTGAAGACAACAGTAGGAATAATGACAATGATACATGCAAATCACCCAAGGAAAATCCAGTCACAGGTTAGATACTGAAATTTTACTTTACTTGTTATTTATAAAAATCAAAGAGAC
>NW_020455454.1:857361-901286 GCF_003342845.1 Nothoprocta perdicaria
ACATGTATCCTTGTCAAAAATATCTCTCGGAGTGGCCTACCCCGTGACTGAGTTGTGAGCTTTGGTCCAGCCGCAGTGATACCTCCCTCACAGGGGATTCCCAAAATGTGAAAGATGCCCCAAAGCTGACACAAAGCCAATAGATTTGGCTCCCATCCCAAACTTCTTCCAGCTGTCATGGCAAGGAGTGCACCATGGTTAAAATCCTGCTGTGCTTTTGCTACTTTTAGCTAGAGCTGTGGCAACCACGTAGAGATCAGGAGGGCTCTGGGTCTTYTCCTGGTTCTCCTGGCTTTAGGTCAGAGGAGGGCTCTTTGCTGCCCCAGTGCCATCCYGTACTGTACAACATCACAGTCAATGTCCTCATTCTGTTCTGTGAGCCTCCTACCACCTTTTTCTGAAGCAATTCACTTCTGRGTTATTATTTATTCACCTGTTGCTTTGTCAAATGGGCTTCACCCCAATATCCAGCGTGCAGAGCCAGAGTTGTAAAGCTGCTGTTTCTGTTCAAGATATGAAAAACAGCTATTTGGAGTCAGAACTTTRCTGGGGGATTATACATTTGCTAACTGCATTTTTAAACAAGTCCATGTATCAATGAAAGTAAGTTATATAYGTAAGGGATGGGGAAGCCATCCGGAGATGCAGTTTGATCTGCTGATGCAGCAGTGGACAAAGACAGCTTATTTGCAAGCAGTTCTGGACCAACACAATGCAGTTTTAAAAGTTTCATATGGTTAAACAATGACTCACAGTTGATCCCTATCTTGCCTGTCAGCATTCACCGTTGCTTTACATCTGTATCATTGCTAAAGTATAGCAGAAGATCATGCAAAGGGGCAGAAGCATACAAAGTTAATTTAAAAAGCATACAGCTCGCCCAGCTTCTGTGCAAAGCAGATAAAATCTTGAGGCAGTATTTTATGGTTTCTTAAAACACAATTCAAAAAGAGCTGAAGTCTCATTTTATACCATCTGTAAAATACATTAATTAATTGAGGGAGTACAAACAAAACAAGTTTAAAAAAAAMCACACTGGTTCTCTTGTAAATATCTATCTGAAACAGTGCATGTATACATATATATGCATATTTATAAATATGTGTAGATATATTTTAAATATATATAATACACACACGTGCAAAAATATACAGACGGTCATCCCTCTACAGGGGATTCCTTCAAACACAGCGTCCTTTTAAAACCCTTCACGAGAGTTGAGAGAAAGACCCAACCTTACCTTCCTAATCCCCAGCTTCCCTTCACCTTTRGAAACTATATCCTTGTGGCCGTCTCTATGGCGACGGTGACGTCCTGGTCCAGTTGACGAGAGGGCTGCTGGCACATGCAGCAGGTGCGAGAGCGAATCTGTCGGAACGAGAAGCCTCTTCCGTCTTAAGTTTCTCCCTGGGACGTGGTGCTCTTTAAAAGCAAACACGAAAAACATCTTGACAAAGAAAACCATATCTGAGAAAGGGGAAAATGGGAAATAAGTGAGCAAAAAGCTTTTATTTCCCCCATCCCCTTCTTTTGTGAGTATTTCTGTTACTTGAGAAATAAATGTGATAGCACCGTTATCAAAGGGCACATCTGGATAAGAAGCAGAATGAATTAATTAGGTGATTTCTTCCAGAGCATTTGACAGTGCAAAGACATTTACATCATGGAGCGGAAGGAGCTGATGAGCTACAGGATGAAAAAGCTCCTGCAGCGCCCATCCACCTGGCACAAGGAGGCACGGGCAGACGCCTTGACCTCTAGCTGCTGGGGAGATCAGGGATGGAGCAAGAATTTGGTCCCCAGCGGTACTTCCCCACCATATTCCCACATGCGGGAGAACCACTGGGGAAAAAAAGCTTTCTGTTGGCATCCATTGCCTGTAGCTGCTGACCCAGCACACTCAGAAGATGATCCAGGCTGCTCTGCTCCAGCCTCCACATTTCACTGACCTTTTATGCCTGCTAGTTCTGTGCCACTGTAATCTTAYTCCCTGCTGCAGAGGAAGCGGTGACGCCCAGAGATGTTTGTGGTGGCAGAGCCAATGAAAAAAATACGTATCACCTTACTTTAAAGGAGTTTAATAGCYCAGCAGGTATCAGGTGCAACCTAGAATAGGAAAGATACAATAGGAAAAATATGTTACTAAAACTTCCATTCATGTAACATGTGTTAAAAACATCTAGTCCCAGACTGGGCTATTGATGTGTCCATAACTATTATGTTGAAAAATAGTGCCGTAATCTTCCCCCTAGTCATGGGTATTCTCTTTTCTAACACTTGGACTGTAAAATGCCTGGAATTAGGGAATGCTTGCTGCTCTATTTGTATTGTCTTTATCATGCTGGGTTGCTTGCCCACAGCACTCCATGCTCTGCTTCAGTTATAGATACACTGCAGAAGGTAATACTTAGCCACAGCTTTTAAACTTCAGCAACAGATGCACGGATAAAAAGATGCTTTTCCTAGCTCGTACAAAGTTAGTTTCTACTTCRCAGCAAAGAATTGCCAAAAATATGCCCCAGTCAAAGCAGGGGATGTGACCCAGTCAAACCAGGGACTACAAGATAGCTTTGTGTATCAGTGTCAGACAAGTCACATAGGAGCACACAAATCCCTTCATATGTGGAATGTATAGCCAGTCTGCCACACCAGTGGGAAAAAGCRGATAGGCAGAGGAGATAGGAGGATAGGAGGCAGCATCAAGGTGACGATACATGGAGTAACCTCACAGTAAAAGTGAATTACACTACAGGTACGAGTATTAAAGAGCTCTGCAGAGCAGAGATTAGTTTCCAGGGTCAGCTTGTAGTCAACACAAGTTGTTGTAAGTGAAGAAGTACCAGCACCAGAGGAGAAACCTTTAAAAGTAACTAACATGAAAGACAAACAGATTTCCTCAGAGCAGTCCAGATGAAACCTCACCTTACAATCATTCTAGGCCTGAAAGCAAGAGCCAGTGTTTTAGGGAATGCAAATGCATACTGTAAAGAGTAAATTTAAAGAGGTCTTATACCTAGGTTTATAGTCAAAAGGGAGCTAAACTAAGYGAGGCTACAAAGCTGTCTTTCAAAAGGACCTTCCTTGTGCCCACTGTCTGGAGACTCATCAACTCCATAGGAATAGTATATTCACCCTTCTCAACCTGTGTCTATCTCACCTCATAAGTACTCATCAATAAACTGGCCAAACATCAACATCCAAGATATTACATCTTAGTAGAGATAAAGCACAGGACAAGGTAGTACAATTATCAAACAAGAAGTTAATTAGAGTTTCAGAAGTAGCTTTTTCATTCTGTGACGGTAACACTTCAGWCTAAAATTGTTACTTTCAGGATTTTCCATCTGGAAAAGAAAAAGGAAAAGGAGAGGGAGAGGGAAAAGGATCCAAAATCCTCCCCCTGATCCTCCTGTTCCCTACCACCTAACTCTGAAGAAGAAGGGGGGAAAGAGGAAAAAAAAAAAAAAAAAAAAGATATCCCTGCTGCCCTACTGCTACTGAGCCTAATTAGGATTATTTTACAGAACAAGTTCTCTAGCATTTTGCTGCTTTAATGCTTTTAAACTTCTAATGGCAACTGTTTAACACATTTCTAATTGGAAAAGCACAATAATAACTAAAATAGTTTTTCATATAAAAACAGCTATAATTATGTCTTTTGCTTTGTTCAACAAAAGTATGATTTCTACCAAAACACATGACCAGCCCTCGGGTGGTCTATTCACAGCAAACAATGTATTGTCCTGTGCACACAAGAAGAAAGACAAGATGTGGTTTAATCAAGCCTCAAACTTCATTTACTTAACTTTTATGGAAACTACCAGTAATAACTCGTAGAGGACACACCATTATTTTGTCTTTCATCAGCTTGACATGATCGAATGCTGCCATTATCGGTTGCTTCTTTCTCACGCATTCAGTTACATTCTACAGCTTGGACAATAATGACTGCTCTTTGCATGAGGGTTAAAAAGCCAGAGGGAGGGAGTTATTTCCTCCCATGCATCAGACATATTGAAATCCCCAAAAAACAATACCGTATTTAATATGTTCCTACTTCTAAACATTCTATTTCAATCTTAAGTCATAAACAACTTGACTGCTCTGCTCCTTAGACCCTTAGCCCACACAAATCACCAAAAGATAGCCAGTTCTCTAGAGGTCAGGTAAAAAAAAAGCCTGCTGTACAGTCAGGAAAGAGTATGTTATCAATTCTGGATAGTTTGGGTCTTGGGTACAACATTTTGCCAGTAACGAATAATATTATCTATTGTCAGAGATCCACAAATCCTGGAAACAATCTAGAACAGCCTTCTAAAGCTGTTATAACCAGTTTGGCACAGGACCACCTCAAAGAATTTACCTCAGAAAACAATATTTCAGTGCACAGTAGTGTCTCTGAAATCATTTCCTGTTGAGGTTACTTGTTTGAAGAAATGCTGTTCATTTATGCTGGATTAGTTACGCCTACTGCACAGCTTGAAATGGAAAGTCATCCTACCAAGGATGGGATCCTTCATGCTAGAAGTTAATTCCTTCAGCTCCAAATTGACAGAAACACAAAATAGGAAGGAAGAAACTGGCCAAAAATGATGAACAGGAGAGCTCTGTAGACTTGGGATTTCTAGTTCCTATGGAACTTAAAAGCCAAGTGAGGTGGASTGAGTTGTGAGGAGACAAATAAGCATGTCAAAGACAGCTCCTGAGACATGACCTGAAGCAAATCATTACACTCTTTTTTTCTATTCCCCTGGAGAGTCCACCAGCTCTTGGAATCACTCCACCCTTCYCACAAGTGCCTACAAGCCCCTCCTCCATCCATATCCTTGCAATACCTTATTCTGAGACTACTGCTTCTCCAACACAGACTAAACAATTTCATGGGATCTCACAAATGAGCAGATGAAGTGACTGTGCCCACCCTGTTCAACAGCTGTGCTGTCTTCAAGTTGAGTCTACAGACCATGTTCATCCTGCATGCAGCAGCAGAGGTCTAATTTGAAGTTCTCTCTTCAACCTCTGAGCCTTTCTACCTGSAAGAAGGCAGGAATTTTGCTCTCTCCTGGCAGGAGGTAGTGTGAAAACCAGTATGTAGATAGTATGAGCACTCAAGGACTGCGGACTCAAGACACAAGAGCCCAAATTACAAGACAATACAATAGCATGACTGGCCCATAGTTTCCAGAGCCATCATCACTGCAGTTGTTCATCAAAGGTTTCACACCTGCCAAGTATGCTTGTATTTCACAGAAGAAACTCAGAACAAGCACAAGTAGACACACAATTATTCCTGCCATAAAGGCTCAGAAGCAACATTTTTGCCCATTTACATTTTCCCATTCCACTAACATTATTGAAGAAACATTCAATTTTCAGCTGTGTTTGCAGAAAGCTAACAAGGAGCTCATGAATACCATCAAAGCAAAGTCAGATTTTTCATTTACACAAATGTTTCTAATTATTTTTCATTTGACCACTCAGAAAACACTTTATTAAAAAGATGGAAGAGAAAAAAATGAGTGTTTTTCAGGATCACCTCTCAAAATTCAAGGTCCTGATCCAACCCGTCATCTGCAGAACGTCCACAGGAGGTGAAATGAAACACAGGTACCAGCTCTCTGCACACCTGGGGCCTGCCAGCAAAACCTCCCTTTCAGCTGAGAGGGAGCTCTCTCCAGCATATAAAAGTCAGCTATGAAAGCAATGGGAAGCACGCTGCTCTACACACATTGAAAGTCTGTTCCCTTAAGGCTTTCACACAAACTACACCTTTGGTTAACTTCTGAATGGAGTCTCCAGGTGGTTAAAGTGCTGATATTGCATTATTTATTGCAAATGAAATACATCTAAGTAGTGCTTAGCAATAGAATTTACACAAAGTCACTTGATGGAAAAAAATAGAGGGTGGGGGGAGGAAGTTGTTTACAAAACAAGTTACAGTAATAAAGCTGCTAGGCTGAGCCAAGAGACCTCTTAGTAAATCATTTATTCCACAGTTTGACAATATTTACAAAGGTTTTTACATGAATTATTTACTCAAGCTTTTATGACTTGTAACGTACTGTACACAAAACAGCAAAAACACATTAAAGTTACAAACCTGGGAACATACAGTTATGCAATGACAGATGGTGGAAAGGGCTCTGACAAAAGGAAGTTTACAACTAACACAAGCAACAGCCTTTGCTTTCTGTCATCAATAAAGGGATGAGGACTAGCAGGAAAATGTGATTCAAGGAAACAAGACAGTTTTTCAAAAGCAACATTCTTTGTGATTGCTGGATTTGGTTATTTAAAAATGACTCCTTTGTTTTGGGTGTCTAATTCTAAGAATTGCCATTTCAGTGTGTTACCACCCACCAATGAAAGGCTGTATGGCACAAAAGCCAGAATTTACATGAAGGCAATCCCAGAGTTCTGCAGCTTTATTAGCTTTAAGTTGACTCTATTTTTTTTTTTATTAGCTTTAAGCTATTAAGTTAATAATTTTTATATTAGCTTTAACTCAACACCCTTTCTATTCTATATTTGTCTTACAAGCCTGTCCAGAGATGCCATGCACATTAGTGGCCTAAATAYTCAGGAAGAAAAATTCATGGTTCAGAAGGAAGGCAGGAAAAAAAAAAAAGGAGGGGGGGAAAGTATCTGTTCTATCTCTTTAGTACAGCAAAGCCAAGCACAAAATCTGAAGCAGAGTGACGACCATTAAGTGCAGGTTCACAGAGCTTTGTATACAAAATAGGCTCTTCCATCTGTAGGCTCCAGACAGTCAGTGTTTGTCACTTTTCATATCACAAAAAGGCATTCCACATGACCTCAGCCTACTCTCTTTCTGCCAAAAACAACAAGCAGGAGAACCTGGCAATAAGCAAGGCTCAAA
Organism: Nothoprocta perdicaria; assembly: GCF_003342845.1. Lineage (NCBI taxonomy): Eukaryota > Metazoa > Chordata > Aves > Tinamiformes > Tinamidae > Nothoprocta > Nothoprocta perdicaria. The sequence continues at coordinate 864,242 of NW_020455454.1, forward strand.
ATTTTCTTCTGCCACCAGAGCACACTCAGTCATTCTTCCACAATATTCAACCCCTACACCTTCACACTACTCTAAAGGAGGAAGGGGAAGAATATCTCATACCTGGTGCTATATCATGGTAAGACATGGAGCTATTATGGAGAACTGGCCCAAGAGAAGATTTTACAGTTTGTAGGAACAGCGCACCATCACACACACTGCTTTACCTTCTGTCATTCAGGCTACTATGTGGCATACAAGGAATCTTTTCCTCCTTCCCAAAGGAAGTTTAAGACAGGCGATGAGAATGAACTGCATAGAGCAGATACTCCTGAGCCACTGGGATGAAGCCTAAAAACCGGGTCTTGGCCAAGACACAAACGAAGGCTTCAACTCATGCAGATAGGATAGCTGAAGCTGTAACTGTAAGTAACTGTGTCCTGAATTTTGTAGATGCTTTAAAAAAATCTTCAGAGAAGGGTAATATGAGCAGGATGTGTGTGACAAGGCTTCTTTGTATGGTAGAACTACAAAACCTGCATGGAGACAGCATTGACAAGTCAYCAAGCTATAGGTTGTATAGTAAAAGTCACAATTAGGCAGGAATTCTTCTGAAATTGACTTTACCTAAGCAGCCCTTGAAGGATGGCTAGGAGAGTAGCTGTAAACACAGGCACAGCAGATTATCAAAACAGTTATGGTAAAATGGGGAGGGAGGACAGAAAAAGGCAGAATCAAAGATATTGAACAGCTTCTGTCTAAGAAACAATTAAATACTCTCTAAAATTAAATAGAATTCCTTGTATAAAAAATAGATCCATAGGGGCATATGACAGATGTATAGAACAGCAAATGAAAGGAAAAGCAAATTCTTCATTTACTCTAATACAAGWACTACATGGGAGAGAGGGAGAGAAGGAGAGGACACCTTGCCTACCACAAAGTTAAGGGCATAGAAGAAATGCCCTTCATAGTCTTTGACCAAAAAGCTATTACTACTTGCTCAAAGAGTCCCTAAAATTTGGAGAGCATACTGAGGAAGTGTATTTAGATGATTACTCTATCTTTCGGCTTTTTTTTTAATCATCCTCTATTGACAATTGTTGAAGATGTATKTTATTTGATGGAGAACAGATAGGACTTTTTTACAGATTTTTTTCCCTTTACACACAGCTTCCTTCCAGTTAGGACCTACTAAGAAAGTGCTCAAGCCTATACAGTACCACAAACACAAGGAGATCTCTCCAGCTGTGCTGGAGTGTTCTGCACAGGCCAGCATCTGTGTCCAGACAAGGCAGCAGTGCAAAGCCCCTGCTGCTGCCAGTGGGTAGGCTGGCTCAGAAAGAAAGATTGTCAGAATGAAAAAGTGCCAACACTCATGTCTGTGTAAAATTGACTGCCTTGCTCTACAGTTCACAAGCAGCACAACAGCTCTGGCTGCCTGCAGCAGAGCTGGCTTTAGAACCATCCTGAAGAGCCATTTTCTTCAGTTTAATTTTACAAAGCCTTAAGATGGCCATAATTGCAATTCCACAATCCATACTTTCCACATCTGACCACATCTTGCATGATGTTCTCATCTTGGAAAATTTTCAGAAACCCCTATCACTCTTAGAACTTGTGCAAAAGCAAAAAAGAAAAGGAAAAAAAAAAAAAAAAAGGCTGAACAAGGGGCTAATCTGATCTTCAGTGCTCATTCCAGCTGTTTTGTTTTGAAAGTAGAATGAGTAGAAGGAGCTGCATGGTCCAAATAAGTCCAGAACAAAAAACAGGAGAGAATGAGTTTATCAAAGTTGGCTACTTTGTGTATATGTGTGTGGATTTGGAGAGAGTCAAAGCAACTAAAAACACTACARCTAGAGCAGATAAGAAAAAGAATGAAGAACCTAGGAATTGCCTAAGAAAATGTCTACTAGCTCCCCATTTTTATTACAAGACAAGCTGCATGCAAGAGACTGTCAGGTAAATGACAGAAAGCTCTAGTCACTAACTAAAGTTCATAAGCTTTAGTTAGCTTTCCTTCRGGTCTTAGTGTGCTGTAGGTCTAATAGCAATGGATTTTTTTTTTTTTTTTTGACACTTCCAATTAGGTTTTCTTCCTGCTGCTTTCTGAGGATCATTCCCTAGAGGCAGACGTGTGTCCTTTCCCTTGTTAACTGCTTTTGAAATATTGCTACTATTGTCAGGAACTATGCTACAGACTGAACTGCTCTGGAGTCCATTCAAGATATCTGGTGGACATGTGCCCTGTAGAAAAGTTACAGTTCTTGGATCCTGCTCATCTACTTGAAGGAGAGAGGTATTACTGTGATTTGTAGCTACTCAAAGCACACAGAGCATCCGCTTTGTGAGACAGTGGAAATACCAAAGACTTCAGTGAAAGCTGCAGATGTTCTTCACTGCTGCTTCCTAATCTTGCTCCCAGAGTGAGCGAAGACAGGTATTCATGTACATTCACCTATCACATAAGAATAGGTTGCATGCACAGCATGGGAGCTCTTTGAATGCTCACTTAACCTGAAGGTTTCGAACTCAAACGTCAGATTACTGCTTTTTAGTTCATAAGTGCTTTAGAAAATTGAGTATATCTGGGAAAAGGGGCTATTTCAGAAAGTGGATGTACTAAATATACTAAATGATGTYAAAAATCTCTTGAAATAGAAAAATAGATTTAAGTGTCATACTTCACATAAAGTCCTTTTTCATCCAAAGTTGGGCCTGCAAGGGTGTGTTAATTTCAGTGCAGTTGTCAGGAAATGAATTTGCCAGGAGATTTTAGTTCTGTAAATAATGGTTTCATTAAGAACCATACATGACTCCACAGGGAACTCTAAATATTAAGATTGGTAATAAAATCATTAGTTGTTCCAAGTTATTCAGCATATCACAGAGTCCTAAAAAGTTAATGATAGTTAGTTAAGAGCCAGCTACAGATGGACTGAACGTTAGACGGTTCATTGAAAATGGGGTTGGAAATAGAACTTCACTGTGGGGAACAATCCTCAACAACAGGGCAATGAGCTTGAATACTTAAAGAGCTTTTTTGATCACTAATTTCTAGTCACAGTCATAAAATCTTATTGTGAGGTCTAAGAGTTAAGGTTTTGAATGCACAACAATGGCTCATAAAAGTCTTACAAGAACACTGTCATTATGAAAAATAAAACAAACGGCCTGGCCTCTGGATTTCAAGCTCTCCAAATTTCATAGAGCACAATCGAGATAACTTGAGAATTTATGTTGAACATTTTCCTCCTGACAAATTTGAGAGCGATTTAATGTATATGTAGGTGCACGAGAGAGAGGGTGTATATGTACATATATATACACACGCATATACATATATATACAAACGGTAAATGAGAATCACCTGGATCTCAGGACTTCAAGCTAATATATTGATCGCTATTCAGAAGCATTATCTCAGCACATATTCAAATGCAATGTCTAAACAATCTGCCAAATTCAGCCCTCAAGAGCAAACCCATCGCAACTCTGCCCGTGCTTGGAGACACATGCCGCCTGCATGCACCAACACTTCATCTGAGGTGCACAGCTCTTCAAGTGCGTGGACAGGGACAAGTTTTGTTCCTCCTTGACCTGTGGCAGCATCTAATCCTACCCTATATCTAACCTGCACCGTATTCACAGAAATCTGCAACCAAAATAAAAAAACCACTACTATTTCTATATTTCTACCGGGCATCTGAATTGCACCTCTTCCACACAACTGAGGGGCTTTTTCTCATTACTGTGCAGAAAAAAAAAAAAACATTTCCAGATCCTGATGGCTCTAGTGATAGTGACTTATCTTCTTTTCATCTAAGACATACTGCAATGCTACTACTGCTGATACAAACCACCACTGCAATAGCCTCGTTTTTATCAAATATCATAAGAAATGGACAGGTTAGTATTAATTAATCAGCAAAAGGGCTACCAGTATTTTATGCTGTTAGAGCCTTGCATAATTCTGAATACTTTTGATCATTTAATAAGACAAGTAAATAGCACACACTTTGCCTGCAGCGATTTCTCACTTATTTTTTACAGGAGCACATTTTTGTTGTAGGGACAGACAGGATACAGCATAGGACAGTAGGGAAAACAGGACTCCTTTAATCCCACATATGCTTTCTTTCTCAACTTTTCTGATTTTTTCCTCATTGAAAACATGATTTTTGATCAAGGCAAAATATTGATGTTTAAATACCATTCCTTGCCAAACAAATAGAAAAAAAATCATTAATTTTTAAAAAAACATGGATTTTGGACACTTAGCTGCTAGTCTTAGACACTAGAATTTTATATTTAGCAGGAAAAAAATCCCACTACAAATAGCCCCAACACTGTGCAAATAGTCTATCTCAATTTTGCAAAAATGCATTCCTTTAAGAAACTCCATACCGAATACAGATGACATTAATTTCTACTTTTGTATGCAACCATGTAGTAATGTATTCATCATAACAATTAGTCTATAGAAAAAAAAAAATCTTCCCTCCCCACACTATTGTGTTAACAAGCTTCATAAGTGCAGTGACAGTGCTGCTAAATTAAGTATACTTCAGGCTAATTTTATGTTTTTATCACAATACTGGAGAAGTATTAGGAAGCTATTATTTTGTCAGCTTTCTCATTTAGCAAAGCAGCTTCAATTTATTAACAGTGTGGAGTGTGAATGAATCAATATGTTTCATTGGGCAATGTGTCATTTGTTAATCGGATATTGATGAGATTATTGACGCACAGCTAATTAATCTCAAACCCTGCGCTAGCCTTCATATGTTTCCTTAATTATGTTCTTCATCTTAGTCTTCCAACTTTGGCATGCAGACGCTGGCTTGTAGACAGTGAGTGAAGTAAGCTGTCAGAGGGTCTTTTCACACATTTACAATCCTTTGGCAGCAAAATTATTTTCCTACTTGTAAATAGGTATCAAACAAATATTTAATAATATTTGCCAGAAGATTGATATTGATTTGGCAAGGAGTCACTCTAAATTAGTCTAGCAAGAGATTTTGCAACAGAAGAGACATACTTACAGAGATACATGTAATCAACATTAAACAATTATGAAACTACAAACCTGTAGTTATTGGGAAGTGTAAAATTGGTTCTCTATAGTTTTTATCATTGGACTGGCTAAAAAGACCTAGCGTAATAGGATTCAGTTTTTCCCTACCACTGCAAAACAACAAATACTATTTTTGTACTTTTTTCTGTTTTGTTTTTTCTCTTGGCCAAGCTTAGTAAAAGAAAAAAATAAAAGCCTTTTCAATGAGACACAAAAGACAGACATAGTTTCATTGGGCGCGACATGTAAAAAAGAGCAGTCTGGTGGTGGAGGGAGGGGGGCAGGTTAATTCATTTCTGAGCACCCCCTTCTGGCTGAGAACCCAGCTTGTGGCAAGATGCAAAGACCAGCCAAGAGCAGTCTGGGCTATTTGAGCCGGAGTCAGACAAGGACATGGGATCACAGGCACCAGGGACGGACAAAAGGAGCTGTTAACAGTAGAGCTGAGCAGGGCTGCACCAGCTGGAAACCCTTTGTGCTACCTACTGTGAGCACCAGGGCTCTGCAATATGTATGATTTACACTGAGCATATTACTTTTGTGTTTCTTAACCCACAGAAATATAACCGATAGAATAACACAATAAAGTAAACCCCAGTAAGGCATCTGCTAAGTAAAATACATCACTCTCTCACCCAAACATAGGTCCTTTCTGAAGGACAGGAACACAGATAAAGAATACACTTTGATTTATGTAAAAACAAACACACCCATTCAAATCACCTACTTCAACTCTGTAGTATCTACCTTAAGGCTGTATAACAACTACTTTTTTTGTGAAGAATCTAGAGCACTCCAGAATGAAGCTATCAGCTACGCTGTAAATGACTAAAGAGGCATATATAGGTTTTATTCTTCCCTCCTGTCTTCCATTGGAGAAAGAATAAAAACAATTTCACAGTTACAGACAAGGTGGACTGGTGCTCCCAAGTGCTATTAAAAACTCCAGGGTGATTATCATGAAAATCCCTCACATCCATTAGCAGCAATATGATATCACATATTACTGACCTTTAAAGCTTGCAAGATGGGCACACCACAGTGTGATATTTTCCATCTCAGGATGGCATGAGCATGGGCACTTGGAAAAGACATTTTTGTTGACTCTCTGGATTAGTTGAATCTCTGAATTTTTGCTGTCTGCAAGTACCAAGGTTACAGAATCACAGAATGTTTGAGGTTGGAAGGGACCTCTAGAGATCATCTAGTTCAATCTCCCTGCTCCAGCATGGACACATAGAACACGTGGCACAGGGCGGCATCCTGGTGGGTTTGGAAGATCTCCAGGGAAGGAGACTCCACAACTTCCCTGGGCAGCCTGTGCCAGGTCTCTGTCACCCTCATAGTGAAGAAGTTCTTCCTCACATGCGGATGGAAGTTTCTATGTTTCACCTTATACCCACTGCCTCTTGTCCYATCACTGGCCACCACTGAGAAGAGTTTGGCCCCATCCTCCTCACACTCTCCCCTCAGATACTTATATATATTGATCAGATCTCTTCTCCGTCCTCTCTTCTCCAGGCTAAACAGGCCCAACTCCCTTAATCTTTCCTCATAAGATACATACTCCAGTTCTTTAATCATCTTGGTTGCTCTCCACTGGACCCTCTCTAGAAGTTCCATGTCTCCAGGTGCGGCCTCACCAGGGCTGAGCAGAGGGACAGGATCCCCTACCCTGACCTGCTGGCAACACTCCTCCTCATGCAGCCAGGATCCCATTGGCCTTTTTGGCCACGAGGGCACACTGCTGACTCATGGTTAACTTGGTGTCAACCAGGACTCCCAGGTCCCTCTCTGCAGAGCTGCTCTCCAGCAGATCAACCCCCTAATCTGTCCTGATGCCCGGGGTTATTCCTCCCCAGGTGCAGGACCCTGCACTTGTCCTTGTTGAACCTCATGAAGTTCCTCCTTGCCCAACTCTCATTTTAATACCTCAGCTGGCCCTTTCCAGGCCTGTGTCCGGACAATCCCACCACTTTAGACAACAGGCTACTTGCACTACAGCCATGATGACATTAATGGAGGGCTCATCTAGTATCCTAGACCACATGCTCTTCTGAAGGAACAGACTAGGATTTAGGGGTAGAAAAGGAAGCTCAGACTAGATAATGTACTGTGGGGTAAATTGCTTTCAAAGTAAATTCAGAACTTTTAGACAGTAGAAGTAATTGGAAAAAAAAGTGAAGTGAAAATCATCTGAAAAGAAACATGGAGACATTTTGGCCCATCTACAAAAATTTGGGCAAAAGGAACGTAACCAGCATTCAGAAACAAATAATTTCAGCAGCTTATAGTACAGCTCAGGCAATCTGCTTTACCTACACAGGTATTATATGGGAGAATATTAAGACTGACATGTTTTGGCTAGTTATGCTTTAACTTATTTTAAAAAGTAGCCTTTAAAAACAGTATACAGAATTCATATTTTGTATATATTAAAAGAAAGCCAAGAATACAAACACAACTGCAAAGCTTGCTTACTTGCACATTAACCAAATACACTTGAATATTGCTCTTATCTTAAGGTATATGGGTTTCCCCTCTCCCCCTCCAAAAAAGGAAATCAATGCCAATTTTATTCCATATTTATGGAGAGCCTTCTAAAGGGAATCAATGTGCTTCTGAACACTAGATAACCAGCACTGACTTTGTCAGTAACCTTCACCATCATACCAGAATGCACAGCTGTTCTCTTTATTTTTACAAAATGTAGACCAACAGGTTTATGCTGTGGTTTATTCCACTGCTGAGAGAAAGAAAGAATGATAAAAATTTCATTTGATATGACACTGCAGCAGTAATCGTCCTAATTGGCCTTTGTTTCTGTTTGTCATCTATAATTATTCTTTGCATAAATTATCACATGTTTGACTACAGCATTTATATGATCAGTGAGCGGTTCCCTAATAAGCCATTATCAAAATCTTAACAGCAATACATTTATAGTAAATTGAAAATCCAACCTGAAAATAACATGAAGCTATATTTTCTTAAAAGCTTTGAGAATTAATGTTTTAAAACTACATTATTCCTAAGAATTGTATCTTGGCCAATTATGGTCTGTATAGAAATTCACTCACAACAGAATTCCCAGCATCCCAAAATAAACAAAAAATTAACTAGCCCATGCTAAATTTGTTTAGATGTTCAGCACCCATGCCAAAGAGAAAGCAGAAAATAACAATCTCAATGTTAAACCAAAGCAAAAAAGAGACAAGTTTTAAAATTGTATTATGATTTTGTTTCAGAATATCTCCTTTTTAAGCCAGCAAACCAAATTGAGTCAGCAAGTCAATGCCACCCAACTGTCCTTCCCAGCTAACTGAACTCACTGAAAAACAGCACCACAGTTCCAATGGAAGGTTCCCTCAGACCATCTGAGGTCTCACACAGGATTTTATGCAGATTATTATAAACATGGAGATATTTCTGCCACCTATGAATGCTGTTACACTTCCAAAAATTTGCTTGCAATTTTGCACAGATGTTCTTTATAGTTTCTGTTTCAGGGGCTTAGACTCCATATATTTCCCAAAAAAATTCTAGGTCATGATTATATATTCAAGGAGTAAAGAACAGCTCAGAACAATTATATACTTTATTCTTAAAACACTATATAAACAGCAATTCTGTATAGTGTCTAAGGAAATATTCTGCTCCTAATTCCTCATTAAGGGCACACTTATTTTGGGTTCGCATCAGGCAGAAAATAGACGCTTCACATTTGGATGCTGTGGTTTAACATCGAAGTAGGAAGCCAAGCATACACATTACCTACTAAATGTCATTTCATAGTTGATCGTAGGATTTTAAAATCAAGAAATTAGAAGCCAAGGGCCAGTCTGTGTTTTTACCCCCTTACAAGGAATAAAAATTGTTTGTTTTGCAACAAAGCTGTCCCAACAGCAGCGTATGCAGCAGATGAATCATGCCCTGTTGGCCCAGTTTTCTACAAAGCTCTTTAATACCCAACCTCTGAATTTTCCTACATGCTGCAGCTTCTACCCAGCAAAACCTACATTTTCAAAGCCTATTCTACATTTTCTTAATTCTAATTAAACAAATCTTAATCTTGACTTTAATGGCTGCAATTATGATACTTCATTATGTTAAATGTTAGTTGCAACATAAGAATAAATTGTATAAACAGTTTAGCTGCAATTGCATGGAGTCTAACTGTACATTACTCATTAACAAGATGTGGGTAGCAGCAATTATAACATTTCCTCCTAATGTCCCTATTTATTGAGTCTCAGCAGCAAGCCCCCTTTTCACAACACACACTGATTGACGATAGCAGCTTTTGTACTTGTGAGGAACAGGCACAGTAACCTGCTGTGTGCCTGTAACTCAGATCGATGGAAGTACACATTAGCTCTTAGCCTCGCAGGCCAGAGTTCCTGAAGGTCAAAATAGCCATCAGCATCACTGTAGGGTACAGAAATCATTTCACAAATTGTGAACAAAAACAACACAACTTGCTTTGCAGTTTGATTATTGTTTATAGATACAGCAAGCCAAGAATTAAAGCATAGCCTTGAGGCAGCGTAATTATTTACAGCTGAAGACTCATATCATTATTAGCGTGCTCCTAATTGCTTGAAGTTATATCAATGTTAGCTGATTTAACACATTTTTGATAAGAAGCATGGAAATTGTTTTCTCTGCATATGGAATGTTAGATTTCTTTCTTTATTTTTAAGGTTTTCCCTCCTCCTCTTTCTTTCAAACTGTCCCCTGTTTGCCATTGGAAAGAACCCCACACCCATAAATTCTCCTTTATTCTGGATGTCTGTAACTATCACTGCAGTGCTTTGTTGTGTTTCTGTGGAACCATATATTTGAATTTAGCTCAACTAAAACGATGCCAGGTTTTGGCTTTCACTAACAATAGACTTGGTAATTTCACATCAGTATCAGGGAACTGGAGAATAAATCACACTTTGCTTTGGGTGGCACCTGAGAGCCAGCTGAAGGAAAGCAAGGCAAGCCTCTTCAAGAAAGACAGCACAGATAAACTCCTGGACATAAATGACATGTGGATCAGGCTTCAAATATACCTTTTTGAAGAATGACATAGACTATGTATCCTAACATCACTATATCTGGTTCCTGATCTACAGGAAAGACAAATCAAGATTGCTATTTAATAAAACAGAGCAACAACTGCTTTGGGAACTTCCCCTTTCACCTGACCTGTAGTTGGTTGCTTAATTTTCTCCTTTCATTCAAACCAGAAGAGTCCTAAAGAATAGGCACAAACTCCTACCCGCGAACTCCTACCAGTAACCCTGATTTACTACCTTATAAATGTTATTTTTAAGGGCTCACCTAAAGCAGCAAGGGCTTAAGGTAWCTCAAATGCGAAGAATGCCTTATTTACCTTTAACAACTTTTCCTCGTATCCCTGAATTAGCACCCTGAATTTTCAAGCTCAGCACCAATTTTTCTACCTCTTCAGTTGAGATGACTAGTGGCAGAAAAAGGCTGTTATGACAGGAGTAGTTGGTGTTGACCATGAACCTATAAATGATACAGTCTTGATGAGAGTGTACAAAGCAATTCTGAGATCTTTTCTGAAATACCATCATTCCTGGGCAGATAGATTCAACTCRCCATAGAGAAGCAGCAGCAAGGAGCCTCTGTTCTGCACAAGGACTTCAAATTTCACCCAGCGAAGCCATGGCAGAGGAAGACCAGGTTGTTGTTAGAGTTAGCAGAAGGGTAGGAAATAGAGATGTTGTATTTCTACATACATTACAWATAATTACCCTTTGTCTCTGTCTCAGCCTCTTGCTTCCAGCTATCCCTTGCATCTGAATCAGGATGCCTGAAGACTTACAACTTTCGAAAGGAAGACACGTCAAGGGCATGAAAAAACAATATTTAAGGTAAGGGGAAGCCTTAGAACAGGATCACATTATAAAAGGCCCATGTAGGAGAAAATGAGAATAATTCAGCCACTAGAACAGTGCAGCTCAGGTCCTGACTCACAGAGGAAGGGAGAAGAGCACAAAACACTGTTTGCTGAGGAGGCAGCCTTGCCAGCTTGCAGAGGTGATCCCACGGTGGGATTGCCAGGAATGTCGGCAATCCCAAGCACGCCTGCGTGCCTCACCACGGCGTGTGCTCAGTGTTAGGCAGTGAATTCAAAACAGTTAAGTACACGCTTCGCTGGATGAATTGTGACTCACCTACCTGAAGAATCATTTAGTTGCTCTAATTCCGCTATAGATGTGTATCAAAGATGAGGTCAAACCACTACAGAGTGGTCTACTTTAAAATAACAGTCCAATTGCTGAAAGTTACAGCATCTGGCTACTGGTGGGGTGATGTCAGTCGAATTATATATTACAGTTTCCAGCGAGAAAAATCTTCCATTTTTGTCTGTGAATGGGGAAATAAAAAACTGCAATAGCGTGTGAAACTGTCATAACAGCTTTTCACAGTTCAGACACATTAAATTACCAGCAATCAATATCCCAAGCTTAAAAAAAGAAAAAAGAATGGATTTGCTAGGAAAAAAAAATAAAGAAGCAAGTACTAGCAAGTAGTAGCATCTAGTTTTATCTCTGAGCTTTAGAGCTTTAGCTTGTGCAGTCTTACGCAACTCTTAACAGCTGCATAAATTGAAGCTGAAAGAAATAGAAGAAAAAAAAAAAAAAAGCCCAAGCCCAACACAGACTTCACAAGGGACTTTACCCAAGAACAGCCAAGAAGGCTGGAGCTTTTAGGAGTTAATTGTAGTACACATGGTAAGGCATTGATAGGTAGAAAGGAAAACTGAGGGAGAAGCGTATATAGGCCAAATAAGAGCATGTCTTCAGGCTGCAAAAGACCAACCCTTGTTATTCCTCTCCTGTATGATTAAAAACTAAATCACTGCCTGTTATTCCTCACTAGGTGCTTTGTAGTCTTGGCATCTTATAAATGGATCTCCTGCAACTCAGCCTGCTTTTCTGAGATGACAAATAATGGATCCTGTAATGACACATGGGTTTTCTGCTGCAGGACTCAAGTGCCTAGTACTTTTAACAGTTTTTGTTTTCTTATTCTAGCTGGAGAGCTGTATAGCACTCAAAGTCAAAGAAAACTAATACAGTAAATGGAAACTGCTGTCAGTATGAACCAGATTAGTCAATCCTTATAGCACAAGTGAATTTCAGATAGCAGCTCAAGCATGACCACTGTGATCACAGCCTAGTGTTTATGTATACATAGAAACAATGAAGTGGCCTGGCAATTACTGGAAATACATTCCTCAAGCTTTCAGGCTATGCCAAGCTTAAAATTGTGGTCAGCTCATGTGGGAGAAACTAGATCAACTTGGATTGCATTGCAGCCGTTGTAATGGAATTGTATATTTTGTCTTTCTGTAAAGCTTCCAGTGCTAAGTGCACAGCAGCTTAAACGACTGTGACATATATTGCTTTCCATGCCTTCGGATCTCACACGTCTGTAGCTGTGCCTCCTTCTTTGGTCTAAGGAATTGCCAACACGCTGAAACAATATGTGTCACCCTGCCTCCCCAAAACCAGAGTGCCAGGCCTAAAACCCACTGTTATGCATGGCAAAGCCCGTAGGACTTGCTAGTACTAGAGATGGGTAAAAAGCAGGTTTGCGGTGGAATCTGTCCCTGCCAAAGTCAACAGAAGCACCGACATTTCCTTCTGTTCAACTAGAGTTGGACCATGCAAGTCTTCATAAACATCTAAGTTTCATGCTTGCAATACCTCTCACATTGAAGTCAGCAAAACACACAAATTTAGGTATTTTCCCCTTCTCTTTCATCTAATCTCCCTACTTTCTCACTCATCTTTTACCAGAACCTCTGGCAAGAAGCATCATTACACCAACCTTTCCCTCCAGGGCCGTGTTCCAAACTTAGCCAATTTTTTAAAACATATATATGTGCACATATTTTTATTTATTAAATCATTTCCTTTCCCCCTTGCATTAACAAGTTGAAGATGAAACACATTTAAATTCCAGTGTCTCTTTCACATTTGAGAGAGGCTCAGAAAAATCAACCCCACAGAGGACCAGAGATTCTCAGCTGGATAAGAGTTTTTTTACTCAGGACCAGTCAGTTTCATCAGCTAAAATATATGTCTATGACTCAGCTTCCCTGCCTGTAATACCAAAAGAAACAAAACAAAACACTTCCTTATTTCTCACCAACACAGCAGAGATTCACCAATACATYGGTACTGCCTACAATACAGGAATGAATAGCATCAGACTTACATTTCTGTGATATAGAAAACTCCTACCTCTTATTCTTCAAAAATTCTATGCTATAGAATCTATTGTGTGTTCCAGTTTACCCTCTTTGGCCTATCAAAGCTGGCTGTCTTGTTTTTCTTTAGAATTCAGTTCTGCTGTCATGTATTCATACATCATCATGAGACCAGAATAGTTAGGTTTGARAAAATGAAGGAGAATCTATAATTTTAACAAAAACTGCATTGATATAAACCTTCTACTGTATAAAAGAGTGTTACACTTAATACTTTACTAGGCTTCCTAAATACTGAAAGCCAGAGCAAGGAATGGAACAATACACAAGGCAATATCCAGCTGACAGTATTTTATAGAGTAAACCTAGAGTATCCAGATTTGTTTATGCAAGCAAACAGGGCAACATTTACCCAGACATTTTAAGACACCCTAGTATGCTAGTATGCTGGAATATTTTTTGGTTAAATAGTTCTTTCCTTTCTATAGACATAAATATTTCTCATTACAAGTTATGTCAGGAAGAATGTTCATGTTGTTTACCAAAGTTTAGGTGACTTTTACTGGGTGAAGGGAAATGATATTTCTGAAATTGACTTTTCCTGTACTCTATCATTTTCCCCCAAGATCAGAACAAATAAAACATATTTTCACTGAAGCTCCTTCCTCCGGCCACTTTCTCTTGCAGAAATTTGTTCTAAGGCATTTCCTGTCAATGCTTCCCATCGTTCTCCAAAGTTTGCATTTTTCTAATATATATAAATTTTACTGTCCACGGCAATAAATATCACATCTGTCATCTACAGCTATCAATATGTCGCAGAGGCTGCTCTCCCATCTCCTGTGCTTGTGAGGAGCTTTCAAACGTGGCTCCCAGCATCCCTGGCTCCTTGGCTCCAGAGCAAAGCAAATCCGCAGTAGCCATTAGCTGTTACTTTAACCAGATCTGAGGTTCCGAATCCTGCACTGTCGCCTCTTAGCTCGCTGCTGTGCACAGAGCTGCAAATGCCAAAACGATGATAACATCAAATAGAAATGATATTTGCTGAAAGGTCCAGGTGTAATTGTCAAAATCCTTTCCGTGGCATTGAACATTAATCTTGCAGATAGAAGGACGTGGCTGAAGTTATTGAATGTAACCCAGAAAGGGAATGGTATCTAACACTATASGTGATGTTGGAGAGGATGCAGATGCGTTTTCCCATTCCTTGTTGCAGGAATGCACACAGCAGCACCCAGGCTCTGCTCTGGGGTAAGTCTCCAGCCGACAGGGTCTATGTTAGGAGGAAACTCAGACAAGCAGGACGGCCTTTGAGACAGATCATAACAGCATGGCTTGGGCAGCCAGACTGGGGGAAAACAATTCCTGTGAAACATTAGTATAATTAGTCCTTAAAGGGAAAGCTTGGTTTGTGCAATTAAGCAAGCAAAAGGCAGAGGAGAAATACCCTAGCCTGAACTCTCTCCTCTTGCACGCATGCAACAATATTTAGTTATCTCTCTGTATAATGTAATGCTCTCATATTATTCAGCCAATGGTCTGTAATTAAAGATGAAAAAGGTTTCTCACAAGCTGAGATACAGTTTTCTGTGTGTTGCAGTGCCTACCAAGATCAGTTCCCCATAAAGAGAGAGAGAGAATATTTGCTAGAAGCAGACTTTAATCAGCCCCAAGTTTGCAGGTAGGAAATTAATTGCTTTTTAGCCTGTCTAGAGTAAAATTAGCTTTTATACCTGTCACACTYTATAATTGTCATTGCTCTTAACTCTGGTAGAGAAGTTGGCCAGTCAATGAATGTGCCCTCGTGATGATATCTACACGGCCTTTAAATCTGTCAAATATAATGTTACTGAACGAGAATCACAAAAATCTCCTCTTTCCCTCACCCAAAGATACTTACGATGGGACAACTTCCTTCTGCTTGCTTCCAGAAAGCAACTTCTACGAGGACACCTTGGCAAAATCACTCATCCACTGCACAGCCCACAGCAGCAGCTGCTCTATTTAACAGCAGATAACAGCATTTTCAGTCATAAATTCTTGCAGACTTCTTTTAGGAAGTCTTATATCACTTAGTACAGCCATTGAAACCAGTCCTGCCTGATTTGTAAAATGGCTGAGAAACGAACAGGGAAAAGTCTAAGACCTGCACAAAATACACATCTCAAGCCACAACTTGTCTTTTTGGACATAAATGTTTCTCAAAAAGGGCTCAGCTACGTATCATTAGAAAAAGCACAATTATGTGCTTTATAATACTTATCTGCTAGAGGATCATAGGTAATCTCTCCCCCAGGTAGCTCATCCCAACCAGATCCTCAGATCAAAAACCTCAGCACAGGTAGAGACTAATGTCAGTATCATCGAAGTAATACCCAAGCACGTGTTTATTCCCACTGCAGGCATCTCGATGCTGCAGCACTGTAAGTGAGGAGCGCTGCAGAACTAGCTCTTCAAAGAGGGGGCCTCAGAAGCCATCTCTTTGTGTGGTATGGTGGAGACAGTATTGTTCTTATTACCACTCACACAACTCATACTCAACCATTATACTATAGAGCTTTCATCTGTTTAAGGAGACAAGGCTAAAGGGATCGTGCTGAGAGCTGGCATACGTGTGCTCATTGGTATATCTCCTAACAACTTTTGAACATCTTGCCAGATTTTGAGCAAATCTGACAGAAGGTCAGAGACCTCAACAACATCAGCTTCTTGCGAGTCTTTGTGAAAACAAACACCTGGTCTGAGGAAAGACCTAATGACTGTCCCCAAGAAAAGCAAGCAGGCAAGCGGGGCTCACCCTTTAACTCCAAAGAATCCAACATGAATCACAAAACCAGAAGAAAACAGGCTTCACTGGTTCGCTCTGCAGCTGCCTTACCCGTCATGGTGCAGCAGCACACGCCACCGTGAGCTGTGGCATCCCACAAAGCTCCCTGCTCTCCGAGGGCCGCAGCATCACCCTTTAGGACGAGCTTGCAGATAGTCCTTGGTCACTGCAACCCCCTGCACTTTTTCATAAAAGGGCAATTAATTCCAAGCCAAGATCAAGCACAGAAATCTCTCTCCTGCATTCTCCGCAGTCCTCTGTCGGCTCTTACACGTGAGCCTAACCATTGAGGGTTCGCACCACACCACTCACAGTCCTCAAAGAAATCCTCATCTCACTGGAGTCAGCAGGAGCTTCTCTCTCAACTATGGCAGAGCTCAAAGAAGTGCATATTTAAAATATAAGAACTACTACCAAAACTATGCAAATGATTCCTAGCAGGCTACTTTCTTGCAGTCATCATTTTAAAATAAATAAAGGAATGCCGTGCTTTGCTTGAAATAAATTGCAGTGATAACATTGCAGCTCCTCTGAATTCAAACTTCCAAACTCAAACTGTGAATAGACTTTTTCTTCTGTGAATAGAGGATTTGTGAGCTGGGAGTGCATCCTGTGCACATGCTGTGATCCCACAAACTGCAGCCCCTTCAAGTCCTTTTTGTTTCCCTAGTTTTGGGGTTCTGTGCTGGTTCTATATGAACTAAGAGCATTACACTTGGCAGATGAACAGGTGTGAAAGATGTCTCAGTATTTTCTTGTTATTCAGCTTCGAAACACCTACRCATCAGAATCAACTTCAGTGAGTAAAATACAGCCTAGAAGTACTCTRTTTATAAACATACTTACATGTGTATGCATATTTGTGTATACAAGCAGTATGCATATATTCTCTAAATGCAATAAAGATGGCCAGAAATAAGAGCTGCCACATAAGGACTGTACCTTGTACACTGTATATATTGGCATTCACAGAGTTGCCAGAAAAGTACCCTTTCAATCTACACAGTACAGAGGAAAACTTCAGCCATTTTTAATAAAATATAGGGAATGCTGCTTCTGGCAAATGCAGTACAAAAGCTAATGTTTAAACTGCAATGAAACAACAGTAGCAATAAAAAGTATTAGGTCTCTACTGTGGAAAAGATTTACATTAAGATAAAGAAAGCTCCTTTTTCAGAATAAGCTGTGGTTTACAGCACTGGCTAAGTGAGTATCTTCAGTTTTCTGGCCTGCAGGGCTGCTGCTTGGGCATACAAGCCTAAAACTCCTTGCAAAAGTCAGAAGATTTTAATTTTCCTGAGTTGCCCTAGTTTTTGCTAATTTTTTTTTATCTGAATAATTCAGAAAAAAAAAGTATCACAGCATCCTGTGCTTCCATCATTTCATCTGTAAACTCTACTTTTTTAGCACATCAAATCCAAAACTTTCCTAACCCAAAAGCTAATTTTAAAATTAATCTTCACCTTTGTRCTTACTTTTATTAATAAAGTATTTTAAATGCTTTAATCTGTTCAATGAAATATTAAAAGTTCACAATGGTTCAAGGAGAACTGCACAGAAGGACCTTTAAGTYCCAGTAAAAGTCACTCACATGGTCTCTTGGCAAGCAGGAACACCCTAGAGAATAATTCTTAGCGAGCTCCCAAATCCAGACACCAGCTGTACTTCCTACTAGAGAACTGCTGGGGTACTAGTATTGCCATATGTAACTATTGAGTCTTTCTGTGTAAGCTTTAGCAGCTAAAAGCCTGATCCAAAGGACCTTAAACCAACACTGTTCTTTCCACTGGTTCCAATCAAGGGGTTTTTGAATGTTCGGTACAAATCAAGAAGTCTATCTCAAATATCACACATGCACCAAAGGAAATTGCTTTTGAATCTAACGCCGTGCTATATCCCAGATATGTCAAGCAAGGCTTAGTTCTTTAATACAAACTTATTACTGAATAACAATTTAAATGCTTTGCAAAGTGACACGGTTGTTTTTTTTTTCTGATTTATTTTAACTATGTTGTTATCCGTTCTTAAAAGGCACTTGCTTTTAAGATCTTTCTAAGATTAACAAGATCAGCAATCACTGGGTTGCCTCTACATAGCTGTATAGGAAATTACTAAAGCTACTGAACAGCAGCAAGGTAACTAAAACCTGAAAGGTCTTTTTCAAGCACCAGGAAGATGACAGGGTAAGAACAGGGAATGGAACATCTCTYGTATGAGGAGAGRCTGAGTGARCTGGGCCTGTTTTCTCTGGAGAAGAGAAGGCTCAGAGGGGATATGATTAACATGTRTAAGTTCAGGAAGGGAGAATGCAGGGAGGAAGGGGACAAGCTCTTCTCATTGGTGGCCAGCGATAGGACGAGGGGTAATGGCCATAAGCTGAAGCACAAGAAGTTCYGTCTCCARGTGAGGAGGAACTTCTTTACTGTGAGGGTGACAGAGCAGTGGAACAGGCTGCCCAGGGAGGCTGTGGAGTCTCCTACTCTGGAGGTCTTCAAAACCTGCCTGGATGCCACCCTGTGCCACATGCTGTAGGTGTGCCTGCTTGAGCAGGAAGGTTGGACTAGATGATCTSTAGAGGTCCCTTCCAACCTTGAATATTCTGTGATTCTATGAACAGAGATGGACTCTGCTAAGTGCGAGTTAGATACTGATCTGCATCTCAGACCACAGTAAGCAACAGCATGAGCAGGACACAAATTTAGGAGCCCACCCAGTGCCAGCCCCATCTTAACGTGYACCACACACTGCCAAGATACCTGCGGGCATCACAAATGCTGCTGCTGCAGCTCCCAACAACCAGCCCCACTCCCGCACCTCCGGCTGCACCCTCTCCCTTCTCTGCACCACCTCACACAGCACTGCCTCAGCCTTCTGCTTCTCCTCTCTCTTCATCTTCCTGCCAGGAGGCTGAAGGCTTCTTGGCTGCAGTGGGAAAGGCAGGAGCAAGTGAGTGAGTGAGTCAGAACAGGACGAGGAGAAAAGAGAGGGTGGGAATGGACACAGGCCTAAATGGAAAGCATAAGAGAGGCAAGAGCGAGCACCAGCTAAGCATCACTTAATTTGCACACATTTTACCACGAGGGCACGGCCTATAATTCAGCAGCTCTGCAGTAGTTTGCATCAGCTTGCGTGCTGTCCAGAGACTGTCCTGCTCTTCCATCTTTGGTTTCCCCTACCTGATTACCAGGTCACCATGACTAATACTGCATTCAGATAACATTCATGCTCTACTATTAACAAGAGGGTCACCATACAAATCACTGACTTCTGTGGGGATGGTCAAACAAGAGAACATATAGTGGGAAATGATCCATCTGTCAGAGGGGAAAAGAAATATAAAGATGAAGGATGGAAAYTCATTTCGTCAGATAGGTTTCAACAGGTATTTTAAGACAGAAATCCATGCGATCCAGAGCAGCACTCTGTCGGTTTCTTTCTCTGCTTTATTTGCAGGATATAGTCTAAATAAGTAGTAGCATGCGTCAGTATGCATTCACATGTTTTTATTCATAAATGTGATGTACCATAAACTGCAGAGAAGAAAATTTGCACTTCCTAGGGAAAMCATGGTGTACAAGCTGTAGGCATTTCATCTGACCTCATAGGCAAAACTAAATTGATCGAAGGCAGACCAAAACCCCCCCATCATGCTATTATCCTCACCCATCTAAATTCAGATAAAGTCTCATAATTAAGAGCAGCTTTTTAAATTGCAGGAAAAAGCAAAGGGCTTTTAAGTCATCTAGAAGAAGTGAAATAACAAACAAAAAATAGAAAGTAAATCCTGAAGAATGTAAATGTTAAACGACGCTCTAAAAAAAGGTGACATGTTTTGCCAAGACAAACTGGCCCAGCTGCYGCCAGCGCCAGAGCCCTCCCCACAACTCAGGCTGCAGCACAAGGGAGGCAGATTTAGAGAAACATGACAGCTTGGAGGGAGACCAGGGCACTTTCATTCATGGCACAGCCGCTTTTAAGAYGGTGGAAGTTAGTCATCTTTTAGCCTAGCTGACTCCTGTGGGAAAGCATCTGGAATAGACACAACTGGTCTGTGTGCGAACGCACTCCAGGGTTAGACACGGAGCATTCGATGGCACGAGGTCTCCCTCTTCTCCTGTCACTGCAGACACAAGTCCTTCCCATTACACTTAGTCCACACAAAGCCCAATTCACCCCAAATGTGGGTGAGCAGCAAGGATAATTTTATTGTGTAGATTCTACTTCATTGTCACATTCTGTGCCCAGGCAGATACTATAAAGCTCAGCTGACACACAACTTCTATTAAATTAAGGAGCTGTTCTCACAGCTATGATAAACACATTGTAAGATACTCCCCTTCTGATCAACATTTCCAATTTAACATTAATAGAAGCTCAGGAAAAGAAATGGAGATATCGTTACTACCAGTTGCCATGAAAATTTTCCTCTCTACATTCACTCAGTGCTTCTGAATAAAACAGAACTGAAGCATGTGAGAATGAGCACTCTCTCCCCCAAAATAGCCTAATCCAGTCTCGTYGTAGGGAAAACAGAGTCTCCAAATTCTGCTGTGGACATGGCCTCTAACTGGGAGGGAGTGGGTCGAGGCTAAGTCTCCCAGCAAGCTTTAGTCAAAACATCTCAAAATCAAGACAAATGTAAAGCCATGAATGCTCCTTATTACATACGTCTCTGCTGAATAGTTTGGTATTGCCCTATTGCCTGTGACAATGGAGTTAAGGGAATCAAACATGTTGTATGGAAACAGCAGAAAGCTGTCAGCAGTAACCACTGTCAATACTCATGCTGGGCTGAGCTTGGTACTCCTGRTTGTCTTTTATTTATTTACTTATAAATGAACATTTTTGATATAAAGCACTTCTGAATGCAAGCAGCAAAGCCAAACTAATAAGCCAATGATTAATTTTGTTCTTGTCCTAGGTTTGTTTTCCTCTTAATAATCTACATAGATGCATTAGCGAAAACATTCATYTGCCTAGACTTTATGTGGTATGAAGCAAACCCAGAAGCATTCTGCAAAGGCAGCTACTTGTCACAGAAGAGCTGGGCGGGTGAGCAAAGAGGACAGACATGAAAACATATTTACAGAGCTCACGCAAGCTGCAGAAAAGCACAAGAAATGTTACATAAAGCACAAAAGTTGCTCAGCACTTTTAACGATGCTGCCATTCTGAGAAACGGTCTCACAGACCTCAGTCACAGTTACCACAGATGGCAAGAAATAGCCAGATGGGGAGAAGTAAAGGAAAATCCAGCAATAATTTTGAAGAAAAGGACAAAGAGAAAGCTCTTGTCAGAAAACTTCACCAGTCACTGTGTAGATAGCGGTATTTAAGGTTTTTATATGTTATTAACTCTCTGTATTTAACAGCAAGCAAAAGGCCTAACTCTCAGAGCGCGCRCCGATATTTGTCACAGATTTTGCTCTTATTTCTGTCCTCATGCGGTTTGTCTGGCGGCAGCAGCACGGTGCTGGTTGCAGACTCTCCCAGGCTGTTTTTGGTGCCACCAGCTGCCTCGTGCTGAAACGGAGCACAGAGTACGCCGCTCCCCAAGAGAGCTGAGCAAAGCCATTCATGGGATAAAAAAGGGTCCCTTTCTGTCTCTTAATGTGGTACAATGAGTCACATCRCTGCAGATCTCAGAACATCATACATATTTCTCGTGATAGCCGTCTCACAGGCTAAGGAGAGAACTCATTTTGCCAAATTAAATCCCCCTCATAAAAGTTTTTCAAATTACAGCAGAGCTTAGGAAACAAGAGAAAAACATCACGTTCCTTTTTGCTTCAGGGCAGGAGCTGCAGAGGACCCAACTCCTGCTTGCTTTGCATGTCCTCGGTTATTGCCAACTCCAGTGGCAAACTGGGTCAGGCAAAGAACACAGAAATAGCAAGAGAAAATGATCGTGCTCTCCCATACTTGATGGTGTGGGATAAACAGTCTCCTAGCAAGAGTTGGGAGCAACAGCATCGCTTGCAAAAAGTACAACCCTAACGCGTTAGGAGGTCAGCTTTTTTAAAAAATGCCTATAAAACATTTATATTCTTTCATACTAGTGTGTATTCTCTTGTACAATAGAAAAATATTGTGTATTTCATTTCTTGCCACATAGTATTAAAAAACTATTTTAAAAATGCTTTGAAGAACACTCCAAAAAGTTGCTGGTATTGTTTTCATAATTCCAACTTAGCTGGCTACAGAGAAGAAAATGTTAATAAATGAGACCAAAAAAAAAGGCCTAAAAGTATTTTTTTCTGAAAATATAAACAATATCAGCCCATCCATCTATATATTTATATTTATATGGCCTCCTTAGTCACAGTGTTGAAAACATTTGCATTTAAGAAAAGAGAAAAAAGCAAGGTATCTCAAATCTTTGTAGACTTAAAAGAGCTAAGAAAAAAAAAATAAAATAAAAAGCATGGTTAGTGAGGAGGAAACTCGCTGACTGCATTTTATGCCATGCATGCAAGTTAGTGTATATGGTGCTGTTAAGAAAAAGATAATCAAATTGAAAGCTGTGACCTTAAATTCAGCCCTAGACATGCAGAAAGGCATGGGGATATCTTATGCATTTAGAAAAATGATTTAACAGCCCAGGACCATCTCCTGTCCTAAGAGTCTCTTTATTGCTGCCGCTTCCAGTTCCTGAGAAGCATGACCAGTCTTGGTGGGAAATTGTTGCCAAGATTATCTCCAGTAAGCAAATCCAACCTTCATGTGGTTTTAACAGACAATTTGAGATGGAGACATACAGCTGCTTCAAGGAAGAGCCAAGTAGGTGACTTCTCAGCTGATGACATCCTACCGGGGTCACTGCAAAGTAGATTGACAACTGCTGCATTTTTTAATAGTTGCTTCCCCCTTCCAAGGCATGGGAAATATGAATTTAAGCCTTTAGGCCTTCGACAAGCTCACAAAGACCAAAGCAAAGGCCAGTGTCTCCAGCTAGAACAGTACTCAAACAACAGGATGAAAGTTAAAAATCTTCCCAAGAAACATGACATTTCCAGCTTCCAACTAACATAGAGACTCCTCTTATCCCAATCTTGATTCACAGCTCTGACAACTGCTGTAGATATGGGAATTCCAGGCATGGGCAAGATGACCTGTCATCTTGATACCTTAACACACCCATGACAGAGCACAGAGAACTGCATTGCATAAATACAATGAAGCRGGTTTTCAAGCCAGAATTTTTGACCATTTGCCAATGTCAGCTCTTTCAGTTTGCACCAAATGTATTTTTGCTGTGATTTGTGTAAATAAATAAATCCGATATGCACAATAACACTTAGAAGTTCTACAAATTCATGTTGCACAAATATTTACTAATTTCCATGAAACTTCCCAGGCACTATAAATAATATTTTAAAACTTTCTTTGTTTTCTTCCTATTTTAAGTTATGATCATTCCAATCTTTCCAATCTGTACTAAATAATCAATACTAGTTAAAATCTTCAATTCTCTCTAAAGAACAAGTCCTCCAGGTTTTAGAATGAAATATCACAGTGTTTACCAGTCTTATCTCACTTATCTATCTATATAGATATGAGATAAAATGTATATAAGTGAGATAAAACACTGAACATTGCAATATAAAATAAATATATAGAAGAAATATAATAAACATCTGAGGGAAGCTATGATTTAACCTCAGTGCCACCAAGTCAAGAATTTCTCACAGCTTTTTAGAAAGCAATCTTTATTCCTTCCTAAAGTTTGGGCCTGATAAATAAGGTTTCTTTTATGCATCCTTCCCTGGATTATACTGCATTGTTTATTAGCCCTCCATGCTTCCTTATCTCAGTTTGCATGAAATGCAATCATACAAAACAGCAAACTTAACTTAATTGCCATAGACAAGTGTTAATAGATTTTAATAATGCTTTATTAGAATTTATGCAAATTGTACTGCACTGACAACCTGAATAAAATCCTAGCTTGAACAGCCATTTTCCTCCTACGTTGTCTCCAAACAGAGAGTGGGAAAAGGAAGCTTTAATTATTACTTTCTGATGGAATCTGCTGATGAAATTTCTCTTATTATGAATAAGCATAGGTGTCAAAGATGATCTTKAAAACTCTGAGCTTCAGAATTTATTAATTAGCACTAAGGACTTCTCTCAGGAGGTTCTTTAACACTAATAAGACTACCACACATATTTTTGTGTGTTTGTTTACATTAGGATTCCACCTCCGCAATCCTTTTTTTTTTTTTAAATCTTGATAAAAAGCAGTACACTGGCCAATCTTAGTTTTCCAGGACAGGATGGATATGCAAAGAGCCATCCCTGAGGCTTGGCAACAGATGTAAATGTGTCTTGATAAAAGTGTGGATGATGTCACGCAACAGCACTATGTTGGTTCTGCTTTAGAATATTCAGTTGACCCACATTTTAGTATATCAACAGCTAAAATTACACAGCTAAAGGAAGAAAAACAAAGCAAGAATGMAGATTTTTGAACAATTGAAACAGAAATGATCTATCCTAGTAAGCAAGTTAGAATTAAAATGATAAAAGTAATTGAAGTCTAACAAATGCTTTATGTTTTGCTTGCTTTTGTTGTTGCTTTTCCCTCAGAATAAAATCTTACCTTATATGGAAGGCTTCTGTCCACAGGAGAACTTGCTGATGTCAATGGGAGATRCATCCAAATAAAAAACTGCATGCGACCCTTATATATTACCCAGAAGCCAATAAATGCTATACCTAGATAAGAAAAAGGAGAGCAATGCTGGAACTATTTTTAGCATTACTGTTAGTAAGACCCCACAGCAAATATTTTAGGCCAATTCTTACTTTTTCTTCCCCACAGCCATCTTCATAGTCATCAAACCTCTACTGTCATAAAGAGTAAAAATAAGAGAGCATGACTTCAGGTCTTGCAAAGAGCCAACCAAAATATTTTCTGTTGACAAGCATTACAGGGTACCACTGCAGCCAAGATTACATCACGTATGTGAGATAACACACTTCCTGTTGCACTCCACAGGCTTTGAAAGACCTGCCAGCAGAGTATTAATAGTTGCCCCATTAAAAAATGAGGAGATCAAGTTACCAAAAATCTTACAGGTATTTGCTCAAAAGCAGTGAAAGCCTACCTATATTTAAGTCAGTGGCCAAACTTCAAGAGAAGTAGCATTTTACCAACATTTTAGCCTTGTTATTCCCCATAAAGCAATTAATAGTCATAAAACGAGCCCTTCTTTAAGAGCACAATGCAAATCAATGCAACTTTTCACATTCCCACACAAGATGAAGAAACATCATTTGTGGCAGATAAGCAATTCTGTGACATGAAATGGCTGTAATTCAGAATGTAAGGTTTTATAAAAAATAAACCAAACCAGATCCCCCTTCCTGCCACACACACCAAACCAGCTTGATTTTTAAGCTAAAGGGCTTTCGCACAACTTTCCAAGAACACTAACTTTAATCATTTAAGGAGAGATAATGAGAAAACACAAAGGAATATCAGTTTTACCATTCAAGCAATGCAGATACCTAGCATTTCTCTTTGCTTTTGAAAGCCTCCACCCACATACCTCAGTTAAGATTTATGGCCTGTTTCTGAGGTATCGGTATCAGTGCAAAGACTGCAGTAGTCCTGCCACTGTAGCCAGGTAGACTGCAGGGTGTGAGGGAGGCACACAGCTTGGAAGGACAGCTGATCGCTTTTACTAGTGCAAWCTGATGGGTTGCCACTGGATTTGAGGCACATCAAGTCCAGGACACTGAAGGTCTGAGATGAACTGTCTTGAAGCCCATAAGTTGTGCCAGGGACAAATGTCACTAAGTTGTTTGGAGGGTTCTTTAATTGCATGTAAACTGACAACACATAGTGCTAAAAATAAAAAATATAGTTTTTTTAAATGGAAATGATGACTAGCCCTTAATGATAATTAATACCAGACATTTTCAAAGACCTTTATTCACCTACAAATGTAACTAATTACTAGGATTTCTCACTCACAGGTTGCTGTGCTGCAAAACAGCAGCAGCTGGGCTGTCTTTTTTATTTACTCTTGAAGGGCTTTCAATAAATCTGTTTCAAATTCTGTTAACCCTGCTCAACCTCCTCACCCTCCCCTTCCTGCTCCCTCACAGCCCCCTCCCGAAAAAGGAAAGAGGACTCATTCATGAGTTACAGCTGAGCAGAGTGATTTATAACCGCGCAACTAAGTGCAAAACATGCTCTGGCAAAGGAGCAAATTCCCCCGCCTTCCCTCAGATATGATCAGGTGCAACTGCAAACCCTGCCATACCCTTAGTGCTGAGAGAGGAGATAAGCGAGACAGTGACTTTTCCTCCACTAACTTGCGTGCCGGAGTAGGACGCTGTGGAATTACACCCTCCTCCCCCAACACTAGCCCCGTCATGCCCGGCTATAACGCATCATGGGAGGAGGTCACCTAATCCCTGAGCTGCTTTGAAATCCTCACGGAAGAACAGGGAGAAAACCTCTTATCCAAAGTTCAGCTTTCATTTTGCAACCAGAAATACTGAGCAGAAAGTGGTCCACAGGGTTCTCCACTCCAAAGCATGCACATGAAGTAGAAGTGATGAGTTTTGCTGTAAAATGCCTTGTTTAGATGCTTCTGGTTTATCAAAAGTTTCCCCTCACCCCAGTATTATTATGCAATAACTTCCTGGACTGAAAATGTCATCACATAGGACTGTAACACAGCACCCTGATTTTATCGCACATTTGATATTTCATATTTTTATTTTATGCCTCAACTGCTAAACCTAGATGGAATTTTCGGATCCTCCTCAAAATAAATTTTGAATACAACTAGCTTTGGAAATATTTTGTAAACATGAACCTCAGCCAGCAATTAATTGCTATTAAGCCTCTATCTCACTATGAAATGCACAGCTGATCCTCCAGTAGACTGCACAGAYTGAATATTTCAGACAAACTCTTTACACTGCCGGTTTGAGAAGGAAAATGTTCAGCCTTTCTGACCAAAAACAACTCAGAGACAGTACTGGTATACTGGGCTGAGTTAAGATGTATTGATTTGTTATTGGAAGCAAACTGTTTTTCTTGTTATTGTTTACCTTTCTACACAGCACTACAAGTCTTCTTTTCTTGTAGGCCTGTATAGGGCTGTGGGGTTGTGAAAGGGCCTTTCTAAAAAGCAATCTTAAGTCTGGCAGCAATAGGGCTTTACAAATTCTCCTAACGTAGAAGGCACAGCTTTCATAAGACTTCACACTGCACAGATAGGTTGTACCAGAACTGAAGATGTCAACCTTAACTTTTATCAACATTAAAAAATTGCCTACTATTGGCAATAAGGGAGGAGGCAGAAACTGCTTCCATCAGCACATCTGAACACAAATTGTCATGTTCACTTGAAATGAAGCTGAACACATTTTACTTTTTACTGGGTGGTCAGTCATTTGTGTATTTTATTTATCATTAGCTKGCTAAATAAAAGGGAGTAAAGAGAACCTTGCCTTGGTTCTGGATGAAGCATTTTGACAACTTACAGCAAAACAGGAAAGCTTCGCAGAAGTGACAAGGAAAAAAATTTAAAAATTCAAAATACTCAAGCTCAGTGACTGGAAAAGAGAAAGGTCTTCTAAGTAACACACTAAAAAAAATGAAGGACATTTCTATTTTGCAAATAGCTTCAAAAAAAAGAGAAAAAGAAAAAAACCTTTTTGATGAGCTTTTCTAAAATACTTGGAGTTCTAAGAAGTGTCTATTCAGTTATCATGGTCTCCTCATGGTAAACTCATTCAAAAACAAGAAAAATATGATCAGGAATCCCTGGCAGAACTGTCTGCACAATCATTGTAAGTCTTCAGTTTGGGAACATATTTCCTGTTGGGACTTATTTGCAATAGAGCTAAGCAACAACCCTTTGAGGAAGAGAGAGCCCTACTGAAAATTCTAGCCTTATTGAACTTATTCATCCTTGCAAAGCAAGCTTTAGCTCCTGTTTTTTTTCCTTACAGCTTGATGAGCTCAGTAAAACATACCAGGGAAAAAAATATGAAAAGCAGACCTTGCAACATGCTCATGAAATGCCATCCCATGTTTTCCACAGTAGGATTGCAGTTTGTATTTACAGCATGCTTTTTAGTCCAGAGTATCTCAGTATCAGAGTATTTAAGTATCTCATAAGCTCAAGTCCCAACCTGGCATGCTGGTTTGTAGGTTCCCAGTTCTGCTTGGAGACAGCACTAAGTCCACACATGCAAAAAAAAAAACTGTGTCCACAAATGACATCTTCAGAGCTGGACACTCACACTGAACACAATGGCACAATGGGATCACCTCTGCCTCACCTGAACACACAAGGCAGTTCTGCAACATCTCAATAAAACCCAAGTAGCAACTTTCCACTGAGCATGAGGGGTAGATTTTCTCTGGAAAGCACTTCCATTAAAAAAAAAAAAAAAAAAAAAGGCTACTCAGCACATCTACTTTGAGCCTCACAGGCTTTAGCTTTTTCCTCTTGACCAATATGACCACGAAGGGAAGAGCTGGGTGTAACCCAGTTGAGCTGTCAACACAATCTCCTTCCAACTCATAGTCACTTATACCTGTACCAACACACTGAAACAACACACAGCACTACAAGGGAAGAGGGAGACCTTATTGAAAGAAAAGGCATAAAAGATGGAATGAGCCTAGCTTGGCACTTACACTATGGCTCCTGGACTTGCATCGCAGGGAGAAACAGCTTGGCTTTGCCCAGTTACATGAAGTTTAAAATACCTGTTCTATTAATTTCAATTATATTCTTTGTGATGTTTGCTAGCCYGCATTGGAAGGACTCAGACCCAAAGTCTCTTCATTAAAAACCAAGAGCACACATGAGCCTGAGCAGCAAACAAGGCACACACAATAACCAGGACTGTTTATCATTTTTACCTTAAAGCTTGCTAGAGTCTAGATGAAAAATGCTTTGAAGATACCAGTCACTGTGAGTAAATGGCCAGTCAGAAATAAACCTTTTTCCTTCCTTCACAATCAAGGAAATCAACACATGACCAAAACGTATGCTCTTGTAAGATAATTTTTAAAATACTCTGTGATCCATAACAAGTACTGATGCTCTTGCCTCACCTCTTCTCCCAATGTACATTCACCTAGCTAAAACAAGACAACCATGGGAGACAAAGCAATATTTTTCAGCTTTGTAAAATGAGAAAAAAAAAGTGTCAAAGAGTCGGTTACAAGCAACAGCATGAACTGTTTCCTTGTATGTTTACAGGGTAGTATTTTACTCAGCTGTGGTATACTATTCATTACAAAGAGGAAATACAAATCCTACATCCTGGAATGCAATTTAAGTATTTTATACTATCTTCATCAGCAAGAAAAAAATTGGACAAGAAAACAATTATTTCCCTTACAACTATGATGCCTACTTTGTTGTCAAACAACAGCCTCCAACCGACAACCTCAGGACCAAATATGTTTCCTGTACTAACACTTTGATCTGCAATTGAAACTAACCCAGAAGGGTAATAGTTACATTTGAGGTCACTAGAAGGTCTTGACCTCTGTTATATCACCCTATTCTAAGGAAACTTGCACTTTAATCATCAACTTCCAGGTAGTGTATTAGTAACCAGCATAAATCATACACTAAAATAGGCTGCAAAACTGTCACAAGTGCTAAAAAGATCTGCTAACCTCACTTTTTTTCTCCCCAGATCATATAGATGATGATTTCCAATTAAAAATAAAATAAAAATACAATCAAAAKATTTAATTAAGGATGATTTTTACACTTCCAATGCAGCTGTAATTCCTGCTAGTCTTCTATCCGATATTTATTCTGCTGGAAAATATGAAGGGGAGAGGAAAGAGGGGAAGGTTAACCAAAGATGGCACTGTCCTGTAATGTTATGAGTGCTGTTCAGTGTAATAAGTCAATGTGTCAAAACACACATTTGCACCCTCTTTTTCCCATACCTTCTCCCTACTGCCATCCCAGAGATGTAGAAGCTGAAGACTGAAATGGTTCAGAAAAAAAAAAAAACGGTGAGACTTGGCACATGTAAATTTTGCTGCCTGACTTCACCGCCACTGATTGCAGCTGACGGAGAGTTAATAAAAGAGCAAAGCTGGCTGTCAGAGCAGATTAGCGTGTGCAAAGGACAAGACAAAAGAATAATGCCGTCATTATTATTTATGGTCATTAACTGGGTTGAATTCACTCCTACAGCACTCTACCTGAGCAGTAAAAATGATCATCTGAACATGAAATACTGCATTTAGAGTTAAAACACTGTAATTTTGTCTGTGTTGGCTTGGTCTCTTTTACATAAGGCATTTGATTCAAGAATTAACTGGAGTGGATAACATATTTTGCTATTGCAAGTCAGAAGACCACCATAAGAATTTTGACCTTATCTAGTATATTGTTTTTTCTGAAAGTATAAAAAGTCTCTCATGTAATGATTTACAATTGGCCTGCTTATCCTCATCAATGAAGTTGGAGGCAACCTCTCCACCAAGACAGGAGGTTGCAGGCAGGATGTAGACCCTCATGGTGTCCTGAGGCCACAGTCACATATAGACTTCTTTGCAGAGCTGGAAACCACGTTGCTGATGAATTCTCATGGAATCAAGAGTGCCATTTGCTTACCTACCTCAGAGGAAAGAGGGACAGATAAGCTCATAGCCTCCTGGTCAGGACCTGTTGAAAARGAGACGTGGTGTGAGGGACAGGGTGAAGCTGGGGTGAAGGGCAGCGTGGGTAAAAAACTCCAACACAATTGAGGGAAGGGCAGCTCATGGGCAATGAGAGCTTGCAGGCAGCAAGAGCCTAGGTGGAAGAAACCACCAGGAGAACACATATTTCTGTAGCCTGCATCAGAAGAAAGTAATATGGTCTCAAATGCCCCTCACTGTGTGGTCATCCTGTGCATATGCACTCCYAGTATCTGTAGGAAGTCCTGATCGTCGGTCAGAAAGCACAACCTCCTGACCTGGCACTCCAGGAGCATCCAAAACCCTGAGAGGAACCCCAAGATAGTCCTYGCTATCTGCCCTGCCCCTCATCTCATTCACGATTTTCTGCATCTTTCAAAAAAGGTCCTGGTAACTTCTTTTTCAAAACTTAAGCTGAAAAAACACACCCAACAAATTCTTTTTTTAACATTTTTAGGTAGGGTGTTTCATATGATCATGGTTTGCTGCCAGCAGAAGGACCTAAATGAGGTAATGAGGCTAGAAAAACATTTTCCCCTCCTGGTATCCTCTCATGACAGCACCTCAAATTCCCTTCTTATCGCAAGGCACACTGGTGTCCACTGTGTAACTACAATTACTCTCACCTGCTTTTTAGTCATGAGATATACTTCACACAACAGGGATGGGTCAGGGCTCAGGTCACTCACTGGTGACCTCTAGTTTTTAGTCTAGATTTAAATTTCACTAAACTAGAAGAGGGTTTGGAGAGAAGTCATGGGCTCTAGACATTAGAATTGCATCCTTTTAAGTGGATTCTGAGTAACAAAGTGAACAGACAGCCTCTTTTTTTTATGCAAGTAGTCTGCTTTATATAAATATATAATCATATACATAGTAATATATAATATACAGTATCTGCTTGGCTTTTGGGATAGGGAAACCACATACTTTGGCAGATTTAGTTTGGGTGACATTTCTGTGTTAGTGACTAAGCAGGTTATAATCATATTTTATTTTACGTTCTTAGCTAAGGTGTAAAGGGCCCAATCAACAATTGGCCCAATCAACAATTCTGTCTGCATCCTTTTAAACAAAAAATGATTCTTTGAATTAACATCTCTCACACCACARTCCAAAATGTGATAAAACTACAAAAGCCTAGCCAGAGGTAGAGAAATCTCAGTGATGGTGTTCACCTCCAGAAACACCAGAAAYGCAGTAGGATATCAAGATACTGTTAAATATCAATACCTACAAAACTCAGTCCCAGCAGACTCTCTCCTTACTAAATAGCTAAGACAAGACAGCTGTGGAATGCTGTATACCCTGTACAAAGGACAGGGCAAGTTCATTCCTTGTAATGAAAACACTTCAGAGGAATAGAATATGTGACTAAATAATTCAGATAGTTTAGTGGAAGATGTCCAAATGGACACCTGGATTTTTATATGCTTCCCTACCTATTTTACAAGATAAATACAAGCATCTTGACCTACTTTGACTGGTTTGATTCAGAATTGAACTTAAAGCCTGACAAAATTTCATTTTTATAACAGTAATATGCTATAGTGAAAATTCAGGTTTTCAGACCTAAAAATGTTACAAAAGCAAGTCTTAATATTACTGCTGATATCAAGCACCAAAACTACATCTAGTCTAGGCCTGTATTTCCGTACATTGTTGGCCATAATTCCTACACTGGGTCCAAGTGATTGCCACAGAGTTTCCTCATGGTAACCTGAAAATTTCCATCATGGATACATGATGCCAACAGAAGAAACATTCTGGTTGATCTGTACATCTCCTCGGAGAGATAGTACAAACTGCCCAACAAAATTATTCCTTAGAACCCGAGGGAAATTGTTCTGAAATTTCACAAAACTAAACAGCTTTGCAAATCTCACAATAGATAAAGGTACCAAAAAAAATTGTGAGCAGAAATTTCACATTTTTTGAGGTCTTACAGCTCTTAACATAATTTAGCAAGCCAAACAAAAGACTGATTTTATTAAGAGGTGCTCTTTCATAATCTTACTGGACCTTTTGCTGAAATTTTGGTGAAATTTAAGTCTTTCCAATGTATATCTACAGCCATGGAAACCATCTTGAAGGCTCAAGAAACAGTAGTTCTTGTATATAAAAACTGTCCTTACAAGGTGTGACTACACCTTATAAAAAAGCTAGGCAAGGCATTATTCAAAGGCAGTTAAGTGCCAGTGAGCAAGATTTAAGCAGACCAGTGATGGCATTCTAAGATCTTTCTAAAAGAAGTTATATACCCAGAGGACTTGCATTTGGCCAAGCACATATTATAAGACACCTCTGCGGAAATAGTATACTCCAATGTGTAAATTCAGTGCTTGTCTTAATGTTGGTGCATTCAGTATACAGGCACTAAGGCTTCATACATTTTGTGAGTAAAAATTAATCCAGCACTCTTGTTCTATGGTAATAGCATGTTGCTGTCTTTCTGAAGCAAAATTCTCATAACTGAGCAGCTCCAAGATTGAACAGACATCAGCTGAGTCACCACGGCATTCTTCTCTTGGTTGCTTACATTCCCCAGCCATATTTTGTGAAGTAGTTAAAACTTAAAAATAATAATAATTTAAAAAAACTACAACAGAGGGAAATTTAATCTATTCATAGTTTAACAAACAGATCTCCAGGCTTTTGAGTAAAATTTGGCTTCTGTGTGAGCTTTCAGAACAATGACTAGATGGAGTTCTTCTTTTGAAGTTTTGTTTAAAAAAATTCTCTCAGGCTAAGACCCAGTAAGTTACAGTTTAGCCTGGAGCAAATTTTTACAACCCAGTTATAAACCCCTGAAATAGGAGTTCATAATGGAAACAGCTGCTCACCCCTAAATATAGCGGGTGCAAGTATAATAAAAACTGCAGGAGTTCACATTAACAATGGCGTCTCCTTACACTCTTTCCTGTTACCCATCCATTAAATGAGCAACACTACTTAATAGAAGCAAAGGCAACAGCCTTTTCTCTTTTCCCTCCCCGCTACCTTCCCCCCTCCCCGCAATAACAAGCTAAGCAATTTATAGGTGGTAAAGAGCTCACTCCTAGATCCAAATCTCTTTTAGCACCCAGGGTAGGGCTCACTAATCCCAGTGCTAAGACAGCAGTGAGACACCACTGCAGTTAATTCAGGCAAGTACTTCATACTGTATTATGCATAAATCTTGCAAACCTTGTCTCTCTCATGGCCATTGATGCCTGGGCCACAAAATTCTCACTAAATCTCATCACCACTGCAGTTCTTCCTTTTCCCCTTTTTCTCAGTGGTACTTGCAACATTTTCATATACAATTCCATGCGTTGCTTGAGGGAATTAAGATTTCCAACACCTACAAGTGCACTCTGTATRCTTGCAAAGCTCTGCACTACCATGAGGTTGCTTCCTCTTCCTAAACTGTCCATTGATTTTCTGCATGCTTCTTTCTCTATCCTAATCTGCTCACCTGTCTCTGATTTTCAGCAGGTTATGAAGGACTTCRGAAAGTAGGGCTAGAAGTAGAAGGACTCTACTGGAAGTAGCATCAGGCCAATACACAACTAAGTATAAAACCAGCAGGAGTTCACAATGACAGCAATGTTCCTTCGCACATTTTTTTTTTCCTGACCATTAGCCAAGCAGCAAGAGGTTTTTGCAGAATAGTTACAAATAAGCAGAATATCAGCAGGGGACTATAGCTTGCAAGAGGCATGGAGGGGCTGCCCAACACCGAGTAGTTCATACTGTGGTCAGAGCACCTGTGAAGCCAATAAGGGAATCTGTGCAAAGGATATAAAGCCAAAGCTTTCTAGAGGGGCTTATTTTTAATGCAATTGAGTTAAGGAGAGAGATATCAATAATAGAGATTTGTGACAGAAATGCTCTTAGGAAGTGAGTTACTTAAGAGAAAAGGCACTCTCCCAAAAAAAAAAAAAAAAAAGTAAAGGGAAGAAAGTAAGGCTTGTGACGCTAGGCAGAGCTTATTAAAAACAGGTCAAGTCTACCCTCGTTTSCCCCTTTATCTCTATAGATTTAGCTTGCCACTATAACAGAAAAGAATGTGAATTTCATCTCCATAGCCCTAGTCCATCTGCAAGTAGACACATACTAGATGCATGTGCTCTGCATACTAGATACGGGTAAGAACTGAGGGGCTACTAGTTCATTAAAWAATATTTTACCAATAAGGAGTACCCTCTTTTGTGACTTCCAGATTTGCTGCTATCCAAAGAAGGAGGTACACATAGGGTCTGCTTTACTGGTAGCTTTTTTTTTTGGCAAGTACAAGAAAACAGTAAATTCTCAGTCTGCAACACTGGCTGTACTTTCATGTTTGCATACCACAGCTAGATTATTCTGTTCTCAGCATGTGACTGACAAGAAGTAAAGTCTACCTCTTAAAATCTACCAGCTACTTAGTAAGGAAACAAATGCTGTTTCATAGTCAAGTGGCTATAGAAAAGATATTATGAAAAGTGCTTTTGATAGTCCTGTACTTACGCCACAGAGAGTCTGTAACATTGCCTTAGACACAGAAAGGGGAAAAATCAATCAAAGAAGTTCTGACTTACAAAGTTAAATAATTCACCTCTCCAAATGGCGACAGGCTCCTGTTTATTATGATCTAAATTACAATGGGGCCTAAATTCTTCCAACAGAGACCAGAGTGGTCCTTTCCCTGAAGAGTTAATAACCTAAGCAAGCAAACACCTTTCCATTGCATAATGCAATAATTCAATTTCTCATACTAGACTTCAGCAGTACTGTCAACATATCATACGATCCAGCAATACATCAGATGCTAGCAGATAATACTGTTATTATGTGCTAAATGCTGCTGTTCTGGGTAACAACTGCTCTCAACGAAGCTCACCATGACACACCCTCTCATTTCCTTCTAATGAGCCAGGGTATCTGGGCGCCATCTTCAAAATTAAGGTTAAACAAAGACAATATTGTCCATGAGGGAATTGGGCCCACCCTCCCCCAGGAGAAACATGGAGAGAGGGGTTTCTGATTCATCCTGGGGCAAGGGAGATGACATTTTGGCAGGATGTGCCTCCCCAAGACCATCAGTACATTGCAGTGGAGCAGGGCAGTGGAGAGGGGAGGACTCCCCTTGCACAGCACCAGCGTGGGTCTTTCCTAGTTTTTCATCCAGGTACTGAGATAGGTGCAGGTATCTGATAGTGTTCGCTAAGACTGACAGAGGTCTGAAARCCAAGTTTATCTGACTTACTTTGACCATCCTGTCTTTGCCCTCTCCACTGATGATGCCTGAGCACTTGCCAAACACAACACTCACCTGTATAGAGGACTGGAGAGCAACATTATCGGCCTCTTTCCTTCCTACTCGTTGCCTACAGCACATTAAGAGATGAAGGACTTCGTCACTGCTGCCCAGTTTTGGCCTTGTGCAACGTGCCAGCCTTTCCCTTGGCCAGTCCAAACGGTGCAGCCCACATAGGCTGTGTACACAGCATCAGCTCCACGGGGCTATACAGCAACAAGAGCCGTACGTGGAGCCTCAGCAGGCAACCCAGGGGATTTGAAAAGGCAGACTAAACATGCGTGCCTAAATAAGCAGCGGCTCTGCAGAGAAGTCACTTCTGATTTGCCTTGAAGTTAATTGAACATTGAAGTTGATGCTTTGAAAAAAAATCTCAATACCAGCAAAGAAACAACTGAAATCAGCATCCCATACTGCATTAATAGCAGGGCATATTAGTAGGAAAAACTTTGCATAGCTCTTAAGCCAACTACTCTCACAATGGGCAAAATGCTGTCTCTATTCCAAGCTAGCACAGAAAGCACTCGCTTTTTATAGATGGCTGACGGTTCTCTGGGTAAATTACACTGAAATCTGCTAGAGCAAATTACAGACTGTCATCATTAATGGTAAAATATTCATCAGCAAAAGACTTTATCACCTTGGATTAATGCTAAGAGTCAATATTTTTAAATGTAGTATATTTCATATGTAGATGTGTTAATTTTCCCTAGATAGACACCTATGATGGAAATGCTTTGATCCTTCTACAGCTAAAATGAAACTCTACTATAAAGCCTCCTGTAAGTCCTATTTTTGAGTCTGCATTTAGTCCAGAAGTCTCACAGGAACTTCATTTTGGCAAGGATGACGATTTCTAGGCAAGAGCCCATCGGATTAGAGAGAAAAGAAAAAAGCCAAAAAAAAAAAAAAAAAAAAAAAAAAAAAAAAGATGAAATAGAGCAGAAATG
>NW_020455454.1:901312-985297 GCF_003342845.1 Nothoprocta perdicaria
CGTTCACATCAGCTGTCTATAAATTTGCCACTATATGTTTCTGACTTGAGAATATTGTCTTTTAAACAGTAAACTATTTTCCTACTAATGTAAGGAGTGATGAAAGCAATAGGCAAAAAAAGCAAACACAACCACCCTTCTAATTAGACTCACAATTCATAAGAGACAGGGCTACCGCATTTCCAACTGATAAAGGAAAACAAAAAAATCTAAGGAAACTGATAAGATCTGCCAGCTAAGTGGCAAATTAACCTCAAAATGCCCCCAAACCCTGCCAGATAAGTGACTTKGCTACTTATTCAGAAAGATTATAAGGCTGCGGTTTATTTCCATCCCCTCACTCTCAGAGACCCCAAACCTGATGATCCCTTAAGTTGTCTCGCTGGTTAATAACAGTTGCTTTCCGCCAGTCAGAAGGAATGCCAGGCAATTTATCTGATCAAACCCCATGCTGCAGCACAGCCTAACAGTCAAACACTGAACACTTAAACTAAACCTTTGGTAATTAACTCACAGAATAGAGGAGAATTTAAGCACTGTATAACTCCAACAATTCACATACATACATATATGAATCCTAACTTTATCACACATGCTCTATTAGCCATTAAGGACCCTGYGTTTGCCCAAGTGTGTTATTCAATCAGTCTCCTGCTTTAAATAATAATGAGCTATTTTCTATTATAATATAATAAATCTCAAGAGGACTTGATCTGGAGTGATGTGGAAGAGTTGGATCCCAACCACTCTCATTGGAAACTTGAATGCAGTATCTCTGGATCCAGCTCTTAAAATGGACCGAAGACATGCATGATGAGACTAGGTAAGTAATGCATGTTTTCTAAAATACTTTATAAAAGTTGTAGGCTTTTGTTGTTGTTAGATTAATAGCTAACAGAGGTCCATACATACTCTTTCTTTAAATGGTTCCATAGGCATTTTGATGCATTGGAATGCACTACAATATACTACATAGGCATCTTTTTCATATTGTTATTTAAAATACAAGTGAATGCAGGGGTGTATGTACACTTTCTCTAAATAAATATTTATTGTATAATCATTCCAACTGCAAGGCCAAATGTGAAGAGTCATTCCAGGTGTTGGCAGTTTTTCTCCAGTTTACTAAACTTGAAATGTCGACTGCCTAATTTTTAACAGCAAAGTAGAATGGCTCCAAAGATCTGAACTAAAAAGCRCAGTAAGACAAAACCTACTTTTACGTCCTTTTCCTAATAATAACACAAGGGTTACTTGGACAGTCCCTGGAGTAGAACTTTACATTCTTGGATTTGTTTAAGAATAATCTCCAGAAGAAAATTTTCCTTCATTTAAGTTTGGCAAACCATATCTACATCCATACTTTCAGCAAATAATTTTGAAAACCTGAATTAATAGTTTACATATTATCAAATCCAGATCATTAGAAACAACATAGAGCAATTTTGATAACTCCTCCCCAGTTCAAAAGAAAATAGATGAACTGATACATTTTGCTACTTGATTTTTGCCCTCAAATGATATTCTATGAAAATTGGGGGGTTATTAAAACCCCCAGGAAGACTGTCAGGTGACAGTTCAGAGTCAGAATATCTACAGTTAGCCTGAGCCTGTGCAACCCTAACTCTTCCCTGAAGCGTTAACTCTGCACACAAAAACATGCATGGTTAAAGACACCATTTTCCCCAAAGTTTACTTCAAAATAAACAAAAGCAAACACCCCATGTCCAACACCCTCAGGACAGTAATTTAGGAGCTTATTTCTCACTAAACAACAACAACACTTAAGCTGTACGGGTACTGTATTTTTAAATATTTATTTATGGTTTACAGTTAACTGAAAACTCTTGGGTATTTTGTCCAAMACTTTGCTTCACCAACCTCTAAGCATTTCTTAGCTTTTTAGCGGAGTAAAATATAGTGAAATTTGACATCAATGGGCTTCTGATATAGGTAAACGAAGCACATACAACCCTTGGTACCTATTTCATTGGTATATAAAAATTCCTAATACATGTAAATTGTATATTATATGCTTGTAATTGTATATTATGGGTGCTTAACTTAATGCATTACTTTAAAAACTCATAATACTATTTCTTCTCAGCAGCYCACTCTTTGGAGCAAAACTCTTTGAATTTCTCCTTACCAATCACATCATTATCATAATGAGTTCATGTCCTAAAGACATCACATTAAAGCAGAAGCTCTTGCTGAATTCACAGATTTTACACAATACTAATCCACTCGTAAGTCTCAGCCTTACATTAAAAATATTCTCTTAAATGAAGCCTCAGGGAGAGGTGTTATTTCCTGGGCTCAAACCACTGTTTCTCCTGCTTCCTCCTGCTTACCAGGGGAATCCATGAGATGTCCTGAATTTCAAGATTGCCTGCTCATTTTTATCAAGTGGAAGGCTACAGGTCACCCTTGGTGAGCTTTCATTTCCTAAAAATCAACCCTTCTGCCCYGCCTGAGCACAGTTTGGTAGAAATAATACTAAAGTGGCACATAAGGAATTCTTTATGCAGAACTGATGGCCAAGCCCTGAAAGAGAAACACAACCTTCAGGGTCATGCATTAATGTGGATGCCTGCATCCAAATCACAGGCGCTAGGCAGGCATCTCCATATTTAAATTTCTTCACTTACTAAATATTTTTCCTGGCCTGAATTCATGTCTGGCATACACCTGAAATATGCTCTAAAGCCCTGGGCATTTCAAGCACTGGCTGAGTAAAAATATTGCCCAGAAGAACCTGCTTACAATGAGACTTATACACTAACGAGCATGAATATACATAGGAAGGAATTTCAAACATGTATTTTTCCAGGTTTAAAATAAGACAGTATGTTCTCTCAAATCTTTTGTTGGGCAAGCACACATGCTCAGATTTCCCCGCTGAGTACAATTCCATCCACCTCTGTGGTTCAAGGGCTGCTGCGGGGCATCTGCGCGGTGGTACACGCTGCGCTGTCATCAGTGCGCTGACGACACCCAGCTCCATCTCCCTCCTTCCTGACCCAGACGCGGCTGCTGCCAGCCTCAGTGTCTGGCAGAAATTGGTTGCTGGAAGAAGGCCAGCTGGCTGACGCTCAACCTGGGCAAGACAGAAATGATGCTAATCAGCAGGGGGAAATGCTTTGAGGACCTGGTGAAATTTTTAACTGCTCCATCAGCTGAGGGCATATGTCTGGCCAGAATCCTAGGAGGCAAGCAATGCAAGCTTTGCATTAGGATTCCGCATCCTCCCAGACTTAGTTTCTGCACCAGGTTCACAAATTCTCATATGTATTCACCAGAAAAAGGGTTATGCACTTTTTGTTAGACACCTGCTTAGTTTTGGATGCCCATGTCACTTTATCTTTGAGTTTGTCTGTAAAACTGCATAGGGAGGCTAGACAGCTTCTCACTCTCCTTTCCACAGTGGACCAAAATGAACACAAGTCTGTTCTCTGGTGCCTGGAATATCCATCGTTATATGGGATTTGATCATATGGAAAAATAGTCACTTCTAAAAATGACATTTACTAATGAATGCATTAGGTAGAACTTTACAGGAAAACAATTTACACCTTGTCTGTGAAAACTAGTAGCTTAGCTACTTTAAAACGGAACAATGAGACAAGATCTATTTTCCTGGGTCACATCCAAAGATTTTAGCTAAACAGTYAATTACATGGAGAGATATGGTCTTTCACCTACTGAGAAATTTCAGATTTCTCAGTTCTAGCCTTATAAGGGACAAATGATGAACAGCCTCCATTAAAATTCAACACACTTTTTAAGGGAGTAATAACTCAATGACTTTGAATTTACTCTTTCAGTAGGAATAGATGACAACTTTGGAACCCCAGATGCAAGAATGGATCCAACAGCTAAGTCTGTTACCTCACCATCCCTTAGGGAAAAAAAAGAAAAAAAAATAAAGCCAACACTTGTATATTATTTCAGAATTATATGTATTAATCAGCCTTCTAAAGACATGTTGATCACCCAAGAGGTATTAGGAATTGCTTTTTGCTGTTTGTTTTAACAACAACCTGCCTACACACACTTCTACCACCTAATACTGGAGCCGAACTCCACAAATCCACATGTTATTTCTGGCAGCACCACTGACTTTATGAATATAGTACATCTTTCTACTTCTTTCTACTGTGCCTCAATTTCCTACCAGGAGAATGGAAATGATAWATTTTTTTTCCTTTTTAAAGCATCTACTGATAGGAGGAATGGAGAAAACACACGAGACAAGAGAACAGCTGTCATGGTCTCTCCACATCCATCCAAAACCCCTGGGTCAGGCCGACAACTTGAACTCAGCTGATTTCACAACAGCCAGAAACACCTGCAGCCTAAAGCTGGTGAATCACTACACAGATGGCACTTGCAAGCAAAAATTATATTCTGCTCCCATATTAACAAAACTCAAGGTTTTCAGCAGTGAGAAATGCAAATTAAATGTTGCATTCAAGGGAAAAGTAAATTTTCCCCCAACTTTTAGAACTCGGCAAACTCAGCTTTCAAATAAATAAAATAATAAATAAGGGTAGAATGCTCTGAAATGCCTGRCATCAAGTCTTTTGAGTGTAATTTTACTGTGGATCAGCTGAAATGTTTGGAAAAGGGGGTTTGTCTATACATAGTCAGGATTATACTACCAATGGTCCAGCAGCAAACATATTTATTGGCACTTCCTTGCCTGCAGCTCAGTTATCTCTGTATCTTGCGAACTCCCCTTATTAGAGTAGCTATAGAAGTAGAAATGCCATCTCACTATGGAGTGAGATAACACTGGAGGTACCTGATTCACAACTTGTTCCATCTAAGCCAACTATACTTCAGAACAGCATCTGTAGCCCACAGTAAAGGTCGTGTGAAGTACTTATTTAGCTAGCAGTAAAACTGCAGCAGCAGGTTCCTTCCAGTTAAGTAACATGAATAGATGATTAAATTGTCTAGGAAAGGCATGATTTGGATCAATGTGAAGGTAGAAAGCATGACATTATGGATACTGTTTACCTGATATGCATCTCCTGCTAGACAACAAAGCAGACTCACCTGTTTTACTTGAGTTTCAAATTTGACAGCACAGTAAGGCCAATGTTAAAGGAGAGGTTTCTATTTGTTGCTTGTATTTGTTTCAAATGTCTACCTAAAATGATATTTGACTTTTTTTTTTTTTTAAGCAATTTGATAGAAACAAATCATGGATTTCATATGCGCTTAGAGGCTATTTTTTGGCCATATTTGATCTGACAGAATTGTCTTAATGCTAAGCAGAGGAGATGATGTTAGTAAAAACACAGAGATTACGTGAGGCTGAGCAGGTATCTTCAGCACAGAGTGTATGGGACAGCAGTTTTCCAGGGTAACAGACAATAGCTTCATCTAAAAAAAAAACTACAAAGGAGAAAAGCTGTGGAAACAAATTAATTTGGAAGACGTAAAGAGGATTATGAAAGAAAGCACAAACTTTCCTCTGCTGCCAAAAGAAGCGATTTACTGTGTACATCTTTGCCTTGTTACAGTTTATTATGGAGTTGGGTAGCTAAAAGAGAATGAATTTAAATAAGGAGAGGCTAAAAGAAGGCTGGCACATACTGTGAACACAGGGGTGAGGAGAACATGGAAGAATACAAGAAAAGCAGCAGCTCGTCGCAACAAAGTGACTTGTTAAGCCTTCAAAGTCTGTCACCACGGCTCCTCCAAGCAGTGTAACTGATTGTATAGCACATGGTAGGGGCTCAACGGCACATACTTCTGACCTCCCTTTTCTAAAAAGAAACGCTATACAGCCAAAATACAACAACCTACTAACCAAACACAGCACCTACATGCTGTGAACACCAAAAAGCTAATCCAGTTGCCGAGTGCGGTACACAGCAGTATAACAAGGGGTCATGGGATGAAAGCAAGAAAGGGAACATTTTAGGCTGAACATCAGGGAAAAGACTTTTGTTCAACTGTGAAAACAGCACAGGCCCACGTTAAAAATTAGCTAGACAAAGCACTTGAAATTACTTTGTATACTACAATTCTGTACTGGCAGAGAGATGGACCAGAACTAATTGGCCTCCACAAACCCTAACTTCTTATGAAGCTTCATAGGAATGGCCTGCAACAGTTCTTAGATTTAACAAAGGCCTACACATAAAAGAAAAGGGAATGGAAAATGCAGAGTACCTCTGCAGTCCTGTTTATATCCAGAGTGATACAGCAAGGGACATAGCTCTTCAAGTATATTATGAAGTCAGGAGAATAAAGAAAATTAT
Organism: Nothoprocta perdicaria; assembly: GCF_003342845.1. Taxonomy (NCBI): domain Eukaryota; kingdom Metazoa; phylum Chordata; class Aves; order Tinamiformes; family Tinamidae; genus Nothoprocta; species Nothoprocta perdicaria. Next base: position 907,591 of record NW_020455454.1, read on the forward strand.
ACCTTTTCACCTCTTTTATCATCATAATTTTTCTTAACGTACCATAGTCCAGTTTGCTTTTCTAGAGGAAAAATGGGACCCATCTGTTCAGTCTTGTTTCATTCTCCCACCTATATTTACACTCGGTCACCAGTTGCACCAAATCTGAAAGAGGAGTTAATGTCTCAGGGGACATTATACTCCCACACATTTGATGAAAAGCAATGGCTGAGTGAGAGTGAAAAAYCTCGAATTACTCTTTCTATTAACCCAAATTCCACAATCGGCCACAATCCACTTTTCTCAACAGCAACTGTTGATCAGTAAGCTGAATTTGTCCTGGCCAGGAGGTCAGTGCACACACAACACTGGATTTGGCCCCGTGACTCCCACTGATGGGAATGATCTGGGGTTATTGCTGGAATGACAGGAGAGCAAGTTAGGCTTGATCATATGCGCAGCTCTCAAAGCACCTTGCTTCATAAAGCAAATATATTCGCTTTTCATATTGGTAGATTTTATTCTATGGATGCTCCCTGCAAWAATCAAAGAATTAATTCTATTAATTACAGTTTGTCACAAATACTATAAGTGATTGGAGACAAATGTTACRTTAGGAAAAAGACTCTGCATGTCAGTAACAGAGATCATAAATAGAACTAGAACATGTCAACTCATATACCTTCCTCTGTTTTTATAAGAGCATGTGATTTCCATTAGTAAAAGGACCCCTAAAATTTACTGCACAGCACATGATTTTCCCCTGGTAGTCCTCTTCGCTATAGATCTTCTGCATTTTCTTGCATTTTGTTTTATGCTTTCATAAWATAGCATTAAATGTTCAAGTGGCTTCAACCGTGCAGGATTGGTTTCTTTAACTCCTCATATGTGAGGACGGAGATATAGTTCACATTATGAAAACATTAAAGGATGTCATCTTGAAATTCAAATTTTCAGGATTATCCAAGATCACAAAATTCAGCCTGCCTAATTCTCAAGCAACACAAATGCAAGCACCTGCATGGAAATTTTATTCTTAACCTGCCCATCTCTGTTCTTACCAGTAGTACATGCCACTTAATACCCCAACAACTAAAGCATCTAACTGGTACAATTTACAAGCATTCAAATAATAGAGATGAAAGCAATATGGATTATGTCCCAATAACGTCTCTCTGTAAATGATAAATAGATACCAGTGGCAACATTCCCCTGAAATCTTACACCCAATCCCAGTAAGGCACTAGAGAGAAGAAAAAGAAAAAAAAAATCATATTYAACATAGGTGCATACGTACTAAAAAAAAAAAAAAAATGGTTTAAGTATCATTGGTTTAAGTATCTTTCCTAGGCCAAGGCCTTGAGTGAAATATGATTTCTATTTAAAATATTTAAAAGATACAGGCTGTCCAAGTGTTTTACACTTTTTCTTTCTTGGCTCCTAATTCATTTCTGACATACTGTTTCCTTTCAGTCTCTTGTCTGTATCATAAATCTATCTGTGATAATTTGGCACAAGTTGCACACTTTGCATGGAAATTGATCTTATACCCTCCCAGCCAGAGGCTGTGGAGGACAACTTCCATAGTAACTGTCACGTACAAACTACACTTCCAGTAACGAAAGCCTCTCATTCAGGCATTTGTGACTCTACATCCCATAGGGTATACCATGTATCATGCGCAGCTGGAATTAATTCTGCTCTTTGCACCAGAGTAAATGAGCAACCTCCATAGAAATTTAAGCAGCTTAATATCAAGATTAAATGAGAACAAAGTTAGGGCCATGATATAGGAACCTTGCCATGTAATAATATCCACTGTATTTAGCATCTTAGAGTTATATTGTTTACAGCGGAGGGATAGCACACATTGCAATCACACATATGCACCATATGGACAGGAAGAAAATATTTAAAATTTATTTCCAAAATCTCACTTTAGTTTCCTTTTAAAAACTTGGCCTCTGCAAAAACACGCTTGAAAATCAGCTGGGGAAAATGGAGATGCTCGCTGAGTTAACCAGTCCCTGAACCAGGCAGGATCCCAGCAGCTGAGACAGTTTCATAGCCCTATCTTGGTTTTGCCCAGCTGCATGTTATCCCTCTTACCAGGCATGCTGAGGGTAAACATCTTTATTAATTTATTCAGTAGTTGCATTTCAAGAAGTCAGGACAGGCATCTTTCAAGACTCTTCAGGTGCAGGAAATGTCTACAGAGTTACATATAAAATGAAATTAGTCACTTATTTTCTTTAATGAAGACAAGAAGTGAGAAGTGTAACGCTAATTCCCCATATCTGTTCTCCAGCAGTTGGTCTGAAGCCCCTTGGCCTGTATGTAGCACACTCCCTACATGCTGCTGCACAGGGCCCTTCATCGTCGGTAAAGAATGATATCACACTTTGACAATTCAGAAGGTTCTGACGAGCAGATATCTTGTCCTKTCAGAAATCAGTTTTGCATACTTAAGATCACAGTCCTTTCTTCACAAAATTATGAATTTCTGGAGATCATTAAAGACACAAATTTCAAGCACAAAACTAGACTCTTATGACAGATCCCRAGATAGCACATGACAACCATAGCCTCCCCAAGATCAATGGCACAAGGGCATTTTTTTTCTARTTTAATTGATGATTTTTAATCTGAGAGTTGCCAGGAAATCAGAGAATACATTCTGAATTTGCTAAATGACTGAATTAAAACTTCTGAGTCATAGTTTCTTTCATCTTGATAGCCATGTTTAAACACATATTTCATTACTCGAGCTGTGAGAAATTCAATTATTTTAAGATCACAGTTGTTTGGAGAAGCTCTCCCCCTTCCAGTTATTGATTCAGAAGGGTTTGAACATTTCCTGAAACTTCCCTGGGGAGTTTGTGTGCAGAGTTCAAATAAACCCATATATTCAAAGCACATTTTACTCATATAAGTAAACCCTTTTCTCAGTGAAAAGGTGATAAAAATCAATTTCTTTTCCATGGGCCATCTATAGAAAACAAATCAGGAGTCAGAGCCACAAGGTATGTTGTACTTTGGTCATCACCACAAAAAAGAAGAGGTTGTGCTACCGACAGCAAGGTGAGATCTTGTTGGTTTTGAAGCCTATTAAATCAGCAAAAATACATCAGCAAGATAGGTGCAYGCACCTAAAAGCTTGCATTTAAAACACACATGTCCTTGTCTTCACCTTGAGTTAGGTGTTGTTAGCAAATACTAAACAAGAAAATACAGAACATCACAAAATCACGATTTTTTTCATTAAGCTAGAGAAATCCCTTCATCATGATGAATTGCATCATATTTCCTGGTCTTTCTGTATTTCTCCTGGTTTRTCTTTCAACATTTTGTTCTAGTTCCTTGTCAGAGCCCCAGATTTCTGTTCACCAGAAGTTCTACAGAACTCTAGTCTATTTATCCCCCAGCCTTTTACGGCGCTATGGGTGATCTCACCCATTCAAAGGGATTCAATTATCATCCCACAGCCAATGGCTCTCAAATTCACCTCTTCACAAGTAGTGTGTCACTCATCTGCCATTTATCACCACTTGCTAACTAGACTAGTAATGTATCTATCTAGTATATGCAAATAAAATGCTTGCAACCAAATAATATATGCAGAACTATGCATATATAGAAGCTTTTCTTCCACATGGAAGTTTGTTAAAAAGATGCATTTTCTCTGAACTAATTTTACAAAAAATAATAAAATCAAGAGTCAAAAAAACATCAAGGGCAGAGACAGCTAAATTCTGAGGAGACTGGACCTACAAGCAGAAGAAGAAATTCAACTTGTAAGAAACACTACATTAAAAAAAAAGAGAGAAGAAAAAAGAAGGAAAAAAAAAAAAAAGAAACAAAGAAAAGAGATACTCCAGAACACACAAACCCAGAAAGCAGCAATGGTTAAAAGAGACTGAGGGTCAGCAGCAGACAGTAAATTAGACATGAGTCCACAATGCAGTCTGACAGCAAAAAAGGTCACCACAATTTTAGGCTGCATATTCAGAGACAGCAAGTAACAGGGAAGTAATGGGTTTTATCTATATTGATCGAGTGCAGTCTACTATGGAAAAACATGCTCAATTCTGGGTTTTGTGTAAACAAAAACTAATAGCAATTTGGAGGGAGTTCATACAAAACAGCCACAGAATAGCTTGGAGGGCTAGCAGAACTAACCAGGGAAGATGAAAAGCTGACAAAAGGCAGGAGAGAAAAAAAATACACATAGATGTTCTCTTGAAAACTAGTTAGTACAGTTTAAGAAGCTGCAATCTCTCAGCTGAGATAAGGTAATTGATAGTTGAAGGTAGGCCAGGCAAATCTGCCCTTTTTTTTTTTTTTTTTTTTTTTTTTGGATTGGAAGCATCTAAGACCCACTTTGAGCATTACAAGTCTCACTTGAGAGGATATTAACATTAATGGGGCAGTTATTTCTAAAACTACCACATAAATATCCAGCTGCAACTTTGGAATTATTTCTGGCTAATACAATAGCTAAGAAAAGCTTAACATAAAACATTCTGAAGAACAGATACATCAAAGAGGAATTTGATCTGTTTAGCATATCACAGAAAAGGGGACCTCAGTCTAATTTGTTGAAGAGAAATTAAGAAGTAGACTTAGCTAAATTGCTAGAAAATGTTTCTGGAGGCCGAGATCAGTGAGATGAGAGAATGATCTTGTATCACTCTGCTCCTGCAATGGAGTTGAAAGGCTCAAAGGCACAAAGAGGTAAGGCGGCCTCTTACTGAGAGAAGGTAGACACCCAAGGCCAGCGTATTTTGTGCGAGTGGCTCAAGAMAACAGGCTGCTTTTCGTATTTTTCTTGGAAGCATTATGTCCTAGCATTAACACTCCAAGAATAGAAAAGGTTCTTGACACTATAAAAGGGCTTCCAATATTGTTTTTTGCTTCCCTAATTTGATGGCAGGGTGATTGGCTCATGCTCTGTACAAGCCAGAAAGCAAGTGAAAGTTGTTAGAGCACTTAGGAACTAATAAACTCCTGCAAGAAAGCAAGCTTAAGAGCTCAGGGTCTGCACTGCACTGACTTCCCATGGCCTCCAGCTGGGCTCAAATTATAGGCAAAGTCCACCCCTGCTTGCTCACTAAGCAGCATTTAAACAAATCCAGCTCCCGAGGAAGCTACGAGCAAGTTGGGAAGGGTCCCCGCAACCAAGCACAAGTGTGAAGGGGGAAGGCAAAACACAGCAAGAAATCACTGCACACTGGCAGGGACTCACAGGATGCCAKTCACAAGAAGATCCATGTTGACATAGTCTGAAATAGCTAAGGGAGGCAAAGTCTTTCTCAATATCCCACCTCATTTCCAATTCTTTAAGGCAGCCAGCATATTTTAACACTCCTTTTTATTCTTAAAGTGAAAATGCTTGGCATAGAATTGGCAGGGATTAAAGGAGGAAAAGAAAGCACAACCAGAAATCCCAATTCATCCTTCCAGTGAGGTGCTTTGTTCTACTAACTTCGTTGTGAGGAAGAGCGGAAAAAAAAAAAAAGGAAACAAAAAAAGCAAGCAACTCTTGAGCAGCTAGTTAAAAGAAGCCATTAATTTAAAATAACCTGTTTGTTAATTGCTTTCAACTCTGGTCAGTTGGTTTCTGCGCTCTGAACCCTAAAGGTAGCTCGAATGCACCAGGGGAGCGAGAAGCAATTAATGCGAGCAGGCAGCCACGGCTGGAAGACRGGGGTTACGGCGAAGGGACGAGAGGTCGAGGCTGGCGCGGCGCTCTCGGCACGGGCGCGCTTCCCACCTCTCCCTTCTGCTGCGTCAGCGCGGGAGCCTCCTGCGCAGCGCCAGTCCCGCGCACCGCTGCGGCTGGACGCTAAAGCCACCCCGGCAGCAAGGGCAGRAGCAGCGAGGGCGGCCTCTCCTCCTGCCAGGTGGCCCGAGGCCCCGCTTGCTGCCACGMGTCACGGTGCCCGCCTCACCCGCGGCCGAAGCACTGGGCTCCTTCCAAGGAGTCTCCCAGGCAGAAGGGGGCGCGCGGTCGAACACCATCCTCACGGCCTCGCTGTGGGGAAGGCCTCCCTCACCCCAAGCTCCCAAGCCCCTGCAGCCTCCACAGAAGGCCTGTGGGGACGGATCACTCCATTTTCTCAGCTTCCCCTGCCTAGGTGTGAGGGGAGGCTGCCCTGTGATCATCTTAGGGGAGGATGACAGCAGGAAGGAGGGGAAAGAAAGGAAAATTAGTCACTCGTTTTACAAGCTGCTTCAGCTTGGTTTGCTGCATGCCTAAAATAGAAAATCTACTGACCTATGAGTTATTTAAACATGAGCATAATACCCAGAGACACRAGGCAGCACTTGCAGGTTTTATCTGATTGATGCCTCTCTGATCCTAGCAAGTCCTCAGGTGACCCAGGTGCTGCTGTCCAGGCAGGACTTCTGCTGCCACTGCCTGCTCACCCCCTTTATTGTCCTCACCACCACTCCTGGGTGCCAAAGGAGGACTTGGCACCAGCTAATATTCTGAGGCACAAGGGGAAAGCCTCAACCAGAAGCACAAGCAGGAGTAACAGGAGCCAGGAGCTTGCTTCCTTTTAATAAACATGACATCAATCTCRATATATCTTATACTGGTGGCCCCCTTCATAGCTTCCTGCAAAGCAGTCTCAGCCATTCGGTGGGGCTGGGGACTGCCTCCTTGAAACAGTCCTTGGAGCACACGCTGTGTGCTGGGACTGCCAAGGAACAGCAGAGAGAGCTGCCCTCGAGTAGAAGGTAGCAACAATTTCTTCCCTTCTCGACTCCCTCCTTCAGATTAATCATTGCCAAGCAGCTATAACCATTATTGCTCTGTTCTACCTTTTGGTCCTCATTAACATGGTGAGCACATACACCCCATCAATGCCAAAAAMCATGTGTGGAAAAAAATAAAAAGTGCCAATAGGCAGAGACAGCATCCTTAATGTAAAGGACCTACTAAAGCCCTTAAATCTTAAGAAAATAGATGCCTCTACTGGTCTCAAAATCTGATTTAATTTCGAGCTGACTGTCTGTACAATAGTGARCTTTATAGCACTTATTCCCCTCAACATTCTCACAACTCTGGCAGCTCCTTAAGGTCCTTATTGGTAGCTCAAAGCGCCAAACTAGAGACAACCTTGACAGTGGATTGTGAGAGACGTTGTCAAATTCTGCTCCTACTTTAACACCTCAGAAGCATACACTACCACAGCTATCAATTTGAATATTGTTATGGTTCCCAACTATGCACTCAGGCTAGAGTAATGGAGAGCCTGAAAAGCCAAATATTCAAAGTACAATAAAAAGATGGCATAAGGTAGTTCAGTCTTTAGCCAGTCAGGCCAATATTTTGAAACACGATCTCTGTAAGGGACCACAATTTGTCAGCTCTAGAAATGTAGCATATAACAAACATTATAGAAAGATGCTCTAATGAGGAATATACACATGAACATTCACAGATAAAGAGCATACCCAGTTTTTCTGAAGGAGCACAAACTTTTTGCACTCTTTCTTTTAGACGCAGCAAAGTTGCAGGTTATTATACCTTTCCCTTCTCTCCCTCACTCCCACACTGCTGAATCCAGTAGTGCCTTTAGAGGCTTTGTCTGAGTAATCTCCATCACCATCACTGATAGTAGCATCAATATAGGAGGTGAGATGGCCAGTGCTAATGACTCTTTGAATGCATTAGTTATTTATGAGTAGCTGCTATTCTGCATCACTTCGATACTCTTGGTTGGGTGACATGCACCATCATGTAGAATTGCCTCCATACTATCTAGCAGAGATGCACAACTGACCTTCTTCAAGAGGAATTAGCAACACATACACATTCTCCCCAGGGCATCACCTGTAATGAAATGCCTACAGTCCTTCAGTGACAGAGAAGCCAGCAAGCCATGTTTGTCCCCTCACCACTGACCCTTTGGCTACAGGAATACCCTTTGCAAGACTTTCTCCAGACACATCCGGTCATAGCAGGACAATTTGAAAGAACTGGGAGAAGTGTTTTTCCAATGCTGAGAATGTTTTCCCAGGGGAAAACCTGCTTCTGAACAACCTAAATGTAAGTTTAGAAGGAGATTCCCATGCCTTCACCTCCCACGCTGTCCTAAGGCAGTCAGCCTCCCTCACCCTTTACACGAGTTTCTATGCTGAAGGGAGCAACCGTAGGCTTCTTCTSTTTTGCAGAGGACTAAACACCACTTGCTGCCCACAATTTCCATGACAACTGCAAATGCTCAACGCATCTTCAGTTTTGGTTGGTGTTTGTCTCTTGAGCTAATGCCAAGCTAACTCGAGCAGCAAGATTATCATGCAAAGGCATGTGGTCCATTAAAAATACAAGTCACGTAGAGTTGCAGGGTGATGTCACATCAGCTGCCCCCGCTGATAACTATCAAAAGTTAGCACAAGCCTCCAAATCACAAATGCCCTGGCTCCAATCCCATTTTAATGAAACTGCTTTTATGATTAAACCATCGCTATAATTGGCACCGGACGAGCGTTGGCAGTCTGCTGTGGTCGCCTTCCCTGCAAAGCCTGTTTGCGATGCTCATCTCCGAATGATGCGTACTGTCTGCTTCCCTCCTATTAAAAAAAAAAAATGGTACGAACAGCGGCTGGCAGGCAGAGTGGTCAGCAGTGATTCAGTCCCTGGCAGTCATGATGAGCAGCATGGGCTGAATTCTGCCTTGGTGGAGATGGGTGTTTCTCCATGTCCTTTCACGGCACCGTGTCTGCGCTACATCAGGTATGAGGTTGGCCTTCTATGCTTTAAATAAGCAGGGTAGATGCCTTTTATGTGCTGGCAGCTTTTAGAAACCGTTATGCTCTAGTTTGGGGAACAGCTTGTTAGTGCGGTTGGAATTGCACTGCACTCTGTAGGAAGAGAGTGGGGAGCAGGCGGGGAAGGGGGAGAGACAGGGAATGATGCATCTTGTGTGCTTAAATAGCTGGATTGCCAGAGCAAAACAGGCAGTGGCAGAAAYGCGCTGATGCCTAGGAGCTGGGAGAGGAATTTACACACTTTACATTTTCTAATTTCCCTCTGGATAAGAATCACAGAGTTTATCTAGCTTTTTAGGCTGCGGAAAAGGGGTGTGTATGCATATCGGTTTCTGAAGGCACTACACGGCATGTGCCTGTTTAATGAAATCAGTCTTTCCTCTGCACTCTAAGAACAAATAGTATATTTAAAAAAATAATAAGCTTGCTTTGAGTATTATAGCACATGGTGCTAAGCGGGGGGCGGGGGGAGCAAATTTATCAGTTTATCAAGTAGATCAGAAGTTAGCACAAGGCAAATGAATTTTTCTCCCCGGTTTAAACAAAGGCAGGAGGCAGAAAAAGAAAGGARGGTGGAATCTTCAAGGTTTCTCTCCTTCTGTTTGGTTGTCCCCCTCCCTTTCACCAATATTGATATTGCTGTGCTTTTTGATCTCTGCACTTCTTTGTTTTGGCTTCACAGGTATCAAGGGAAAATGGCTAGCAGTGAGTTCTGTAGCTTTTCCTGCTCTGCAGCCCCTCTGGCTTAGCCAGCTGGATCACACTGAATTAGTCAAGTACTTCATTATCTCCCTTCTCTGCACATTTTGCTCCAGGTAATAAAATGCCCAAACAAGAGAGCCAATGCCTTCTGCCGCGCTGTCTGTGAAGTTTCGTTGTTTTGGCCAATTCTGCATATCAGCTTTGTGCTAGGGGAGGGCATCACTTCTCATCCCTCGCCCGCAGTGCTTCCCAATCTCCATTTAGTCACAGCAGTTAGCTAACCATGTAGCTGTTGATAACATAGCGCAGTTTTGGAGCCCCCCAGCCCTTGGGAGGTCTGGGATTTCTCCTTGCACCGCAGGCCTGCAGGAGGAGAGGGGACTAGCTGGGAGAGACAGACCAATTACACTGCTGGGATGGATGCAGCACTATGCGAGCAGTGCTCTTATTAGCAGACGGTGGGATAGAAGTTGTGCAGTGGGGCATTTTCTGCAGCAGGGAGCTACTAACCAGATATCTAGGTCAGGTAGGCATGAAGCTGAAAACAGAGGATTTTGCTTTGCACCCCTTTTTTTTTGTAAGGTGCAGTTCTGCCATCAGGGAGGAAGAGATTTCATCATTATTATTAGTGGTGGTTTTATTTCTTTCCCTTAGATAAAGTGTCATTTTTTCACAGGCGTTCAGCGGGATGAACATTTAATAGCTTCTTTTTAAAAGTATTTATATGCATTGTGCCCTCCCCCTACCTCCCTGTTTCTCTCTCCCCCCTAAGATGACCTTTCCTTAAAGCCATAAACTACCTTGAGGCAATCTCTGGCAGCTCTGTCATGTGATGGGCAAAACGGGCCGTATTTACGTCACATGGAAAAAAATAAGAATGAATCTAGTTCAGTTCTTCAGTATTTAATCTTGGCCAGAATGGGCAGGGCTGAAAAATAYGTAAAATGTTTTCTGTTTGGGGGGCAGGAATGTGGAAAATACATTCCAGAAAAGAAATCTGCCCTGCACCAAAATTTAATTTGTAGAAAATCAGTTTCCTTTGTGTGAATCAGAAACAAAAATGTCTGAAAAATGAGAGCAGATACAGCAGATTTCCTAGTCACCTTTCCCCTCGTCCATGTTCCATAAAGTTTCTTGAATTTCCAGCTTGTGATGTTCAGCCTACGGGAACACAGGGAAGGAGGAAATATCTGAGCCAAACTCCACACTATGAAATACTGTGTTAAAGAAATTCAAATTCAGAAAACTGAAAGCAGAAAAAAAAAAAGCTATATGTGCATATTATCAAGTTTGATTCAAAGACAACTGAAGTCAACAGCTGACTTCTATAGATTTTAGTGATCTTTGGATCAGTCCCTAATGACAGAGATGGATTTCCTCATGACAACGGTCCAGACTGCAGCATTTAGATAAAAATATTAACTGCAAAATACTGCTAAATTAATCCAACTTCTTTTGATTATTGATGTCCTACTGTTTGCTGCCTGAAACAATATACACGATGCATCAGTCATTTATAAATTATTCATTCACAGTTATTTTGGCAGCAGCTTCTTTCCATTTATCAACTGATAAACGTACAGGAGATAAAGGTAATTTTATAGCCCCTTGACATTTACCTTTGACATTATTTCCATATTAATAAAATACTAATAACATTTTTAGGATTGCAAAGTCCATATTATAAAGCTTTACAACAACCTCTGGATCCCTATAGCATAAGCAAGATGATTGGAGTACATACATACTCTCGTCCACACACAAATCCCTCCGAGTTCATTTCCCAATTCTGCATTCAGCAGCTCTGAAATGTCCCTGTTGTGCCACCAAATTGCAGAACCTTTTCACAGCTGTATGGGAAAGATGATGGTTGACTTCAGAGGCTTGGATGACGTCCAAGGAGCCACAGCTCTCCGAGCTGCTGAAACCATGAGACATAGCCAGGTCAAGAATTTACTACTGCTTGGACCAATTTCTAGAAATCTCATCCATATTCCCATCTGCTCAGCTCTTTGGCATTTGAGATCTTTAGGCAGTATGGTCACGATAGTAATTTCACTGAGTTTATAGGATTATTGGTTACACGCTCTGGGGGKTAAAGGTGAGGAAAATCAGGCAGCATATTTTCAAAGTACACATCTGCCTCAAAGTACACGTGCTTTTCCATGCACTTGTCAGGCTTGTGACCCACCATGCTGCAGTACGATAGCACCTTACGTACCGCTGACACAAACACCCACAACTGTAAGGCACTGCAATTAAGCACATGGAAAAAGACGTCCACACTGACAAAAAAAAATAACAACAAAAACACAGAACCTTAAAAGGACATTTGTACTATTTTTCTKCCTCTCAACTAGGAGAGGTTCAAAAAAAAGACTTGATACCCACCCACCCCCCTCCACACATACGCACAAGAAGAGAGAAAATTCATGCTATTTTAAAACAGCAGAACAGGAATAAATTATAGCAACACTATTAACTCCAAAGTCCACAGACACTACCAAATTCTCCACATCTGATAAAGTACCTGGAGATCACTGTGAAATTCATACACCTCTTCTACAAGTCCTATAAGTACAGCACATTATACATCTAGAAGTAATTACAGAACAGCCAATTAACTGTTGACTTACTCTTGTCCTGTAATCCTAGACAGTATTCTTTGAGGAGTTGTACTTCCAGGAGTAATATTGTAGAAGAGATATTAGCCACTGCTACCTGCACATACTTCAGTAGATTCCACTGCTATTCATCTGCAACACATGAAGCTCTTTTTAATATTTAAGAGAACACAAATATTGTATGCTGACTGCCCATCAGGATGTTAAAGCATCACTTTGCTAACACTTTCTGTTATCTGTCTAGGAAGASGGAAAATTCTCTGTTCTTTCCAGCTTCCCCAGCTGGGAAAATTAAACAGAGATTAAATCAACTGAGCCAGATTTCAGGGGGAATCATCTGAAAGGAAACCAGCATGAAGCTCTGGCATTGCAGGATCACAGTGTCCCATGCTCACTCTACCTGTGCTCATTTTAACCATTCTGTGTCAGGAAGATGAATGTTGCTTGAGCACCCGAGTGTTGCGTGGAGGGGTAATTAAGTGGTCATCCCTCCTGGACCACTTCCCCCACCACCAGGTGGTTTTCTCCACACTGTCCTTGAACAGCTAAGCTGAGAAGTCTCATCTTGCTTAATGGATGTTAGAGTATGAAGGGTCAATTAGAAGCTGAGGTACTTTTTTTCCTTTTTTTTTTTCTTTCTAAATAAGTGCCAACAGATTAATGTATTCTGCACACAGGAAAACAAACAGTTAAAAAAACAGTTAAAAAAAAGTCTCACTCTCAAATCCCAGAGACACATAGAGCCTTCACATTCCCAGCTATGACAGAGGAAGACAGGAGAGTAAAGGTGATGAGAAATATTTTCTGTCATCAAGTTGTTATATATATATATATATATATATATAAAATTACTCTTATTTATACTGAACAAAATACTAACATGAGGCAAAGCTCCAGAGATTGGAGTTAAGTAGTACAGGCTATCCAAACTCAAATTCTTACTCGAAGTTAAAGATGGGGAGATTTATTATTACAATTTTTGTGCTAGCAAAAGCTRCTAGATTGACAGCTCTAAAGGCAAAGGCCTCATGTTTCCCCAAGGATAAGGGAAAGCCAGCAGTGCAGTTTTTTTTTTTTTTTTTTTTTTTTTTTTTGGAAGAGGAACAGTAAGAAACTCAAGTCTATAAACAGAGATTCCTTTGCAGACCAGGAGGCAGCACACAAGGATTCACCACCTGGATCATCAGCCAGGAGACCCAAAGGTTACAAAGATCCCCTATAACTACCACAACTTCCCATGCACACACCATGCTATAAAACACCTGCAAAACTCTCCTTCCTGTGTCCCGTAATAAACTTCAGAGATCCACGTCAAAAGACCAAGTGCCTCAAAGCAAATCTACACTATGCTACAATCTCTTCTTTCCAGGGCTTTAGCTTTAGACAGGGCTTTGCCTGCAGAGAGGTGATTTTCGATACTTACATGCCGTGGCTGCTACTTTTGGATATGGTTGGTGCTTCCATATTTGTTGGTTTCTTAAGTAAGACTTAAGTTTTATTCCATTTATATGGCAAGCCCCAGGGCTCAATTCAGATAAGCATGCTTCTGTTCCAGTGCCAAAAAGAAATCCTTTTTTTTTTTTTTTTCTCTCTTGCAGCCATCATAAACCAGTCACCCTAGAAAAACCAGCTCTTTGTTCTTGGAGAAACAACTATTGTCAGAATATTTTACATGTAAATGAAACATAGGAGCTCATCTTCCTCTTTATTTGTCATTGCAAGCTTTCTCCATTTACCATTCTGCTCCAATTTCCCCATTTAGCTGTGTATGGAACCGGCAATAGTGCATATTGTTATATGCAAATTGCATATAGCATTTTGGTGTCAGACACACTGAAATTAAATCAAATGGAAAAAAAAAAAGAAAGAGTGTAATAAAGGTACCTTTATGGCCTCAAGCTGTAGATAAATTGTGGTCTGTGGTAGTTAAACAACAGCTGTTCAGATTTAAAACAAAATTATGATAAGGATCCCCAGAAGATAACACCTCTTGAGGTAACAGCATTTACCTAAATGCATCTGTTAGCAGCAAACGCTGTGACTTAAGACTGTTTATGCGGTTGTTTATTCCCATTTGTTTTCCTTCTCCTCCTCCCCCTGCTCACGTTTGTCACGGAAAACAAACCCTCGACGGCACCGTCACTCCGTAGAGTCCCTGCACAGCCCAACCACCTGCACCCAGGACCAACTACCTGCTCCATCCTGCTCAGAGCACATGGATTAAAGAGTGGAGAGCAGGCAAATTGCTATGGGTAAAGGAAGAAAACAGCAGGACTAGCACATTTTAGTAGAGGTGCACACGCTCAGCGATCTTTATACTCTTTGTAAGCAGCAGTTCTTTAAGAGCTTTACACCCAATAAAATTTAAACTTTTATATATTTTTTTCCTTCGTTTATTGCACAGGGGGTTTTATTGCAGATGTGCAGCAAGCCACCCATATGGAATTTCAGAAAGTGGCAACCACACTTGGCCTAAATGCTTCAAACCAGCCCAAACTAAACTTCAAATTGGCCACTTCAGAAAGCAATATATATGTATATTCCCCCCCCCCGCCCGTTCCTTTCTTTTTCAAACCTTCCCACTTTCTCCTGGCTGTCACATCCAGAACCATTTAAAACCCTGGGAATCACAGAAAGAGGGGAAAAAGCATTCAGATTTCATCTTTGGCCCCACGCTGGGAAAACACAAGTCAACCTGTGTAGCCGAGTGCCCTCCAAGGCTTCCCCTCTCCATCTTTTCCCAGCTCTGCTCCGCAGGTCCCTTTTCTCTCAGCCTCTCCTCACCATCCACCCTCTGCCATTCCCAGTGCTGTGGGAACGGCGGCTCCCATGGCCCGCACRCAGGTGCTATCCTTCAGAAACACCTGCGCAGCTCTCCACCTCCTCGGAAAAGCGCAGGTTTAAGCAACACTCATTCATCACTTGGCAAAACATTAATATTTTACCTTAGTTACCAAGTGCGCCCGTTCAAACTTTTATCTAAAACATTCTTTATCATCTTTTCATTAAGTTCTCAAGAGCTAATGGTTTCTGAGTTCCCGGGGTAAGGATGATGTTCTGAATAATGAAAGCTCATTATTTCTCCACAGAATGCTTGTTAATTCAAATGATGATATTAAAACTATAGTAGCCTTTAGCGCTGGGGTGATTTCTAGCATACTTTATCATGTATCAATATATACTCTGTTTGTCAAAACTGCCCAGGGCTGGGGCTGACATTCTCTCTGGAGGAGTCTAGTGCTTCAAGAGGCACTGAATACACCAAGGTGACAACTTGCAGAGTTTGCGCCTCTAGGAAATGGAAAGATGAAACTTGAAGTGCCATTGTCCCCCTTGATTTCCTTATTAGTATTCATAAAGAGACAGTAGCCTCCGCTTTCTCTCATCCTCACAGGCTTGCCTTTTGAATGGAATAAAAGGCACACACACACAAAAATACACGCAGAAGTTTTTATTTATATATATTTATATATGTATAAATATACATATATAAAAAGTCCGCTTTTGCTGCAATTTTATCGATTTCTCAAGGTAGAGGTAGGTGTTTACCTAGTACTTAGACACAATTAAAAAAAAACCTTTAAAACACGTGCATTTAAACAAAGATGAAGATGGCTCAAAGACATTCTTACATTCTATTGTTTTCCCKGATTCGCTTTCTGTGTCTCAGCTTTTACCCGCTTCACCCTTCTCCAAGCTTTATTTCCTCACAGCTTAGCTCCAAGCTTCCTGACACAGCTGCCCTTCCTTTGGCTTTGATGACCCGGAGTCCTGTGGATACTGCTAAGGCCTCCTTAGCTCTCCCACCATCCTGTCCCCTACAAGGAGAGACAACAAAAAAAAAGGGGGGGGGGAGGAAAAAAGGGGGGAAAAGTGCCCATTCATATGGAATCCCTCTGCAAAAGCTAAAAATTGAGCCGCAGTGAAAAGGCCAATTAAAGTACTGAGGGAACACATTTCCCCAAACCACACTACACATTTCCTGCACAACGCCCTCCTCCTCCACCTCCAGCCTCCTGTGTAAATAAATAGGCACATCCTTATCCGACTGCAAATTATATCATCACCTCCACTCAGGTGCCCTAAGGGAAAGGGCTCTAGGGCTGCAGAGGGAGCTCAGATGCTCCAAGCAGGTCACGGAGCCAGAACGCGCTTTGGCAGCACCTGCCATTTTCCCCCCGCAACGCCGGGCAGCGTAAAATGCAGGATTTTTAACAGAGACACCCCTGCTTCAAGTCCCACAGCCCTTCCTGCTGCTGCATCCCAGAAGGAAATGTAATTCTGCACGCGGCGCCAGCCCCGCCGGTGCCGGGAGCAGCCGGGTYGGCGTTCACGTGTGCGACAACATGCACCGCCGCCTCCTAATTATCTCTCTCATGAAAGATGCACCGGACCTTCGCCCACGGGCAAAAATGATAAGAATATGGTGAACTTCTTCCAGCCTCCCCTACCGGCCTGCACCAAGTAGCAATTAAATATTTATGTTTTAAAGCACCTGGCCAGCCGATGTTTTCCACAGCTCCACAGGGATGTATGAGGGAGATGAGAGTTCACAGCGCCGGAGGAAGTTCATTCCTGCCCACCAGAGGCAGCACAGCTGGGAGGTGGGAGCACCAGGATCCCTTCCACAGGCACCCAGCTGCCCACCACAACAATTTCCCCCCCCTCTTTTTATTTATTTTTTTTTGTTAGCGTGGATAAGAATAGCAAAATCTCTGCAAACCAACATTGCAAATACATCTCTGCAAGACCTTAGGGCTATTCCAGTTGCTAACATGTTGCTCCAGGCCCCATTCATGCTGCAGTTCAGACCACATTAACAACAACAGGAACTAAGCGCAGCTCATGCAAGAGGTTCTTGCACAGTTCCCTGGGCCACACTGGCTGGAATGCTTTGCAGTCATGCCAAGCTCACTTGCCCTTACGCAGCACCACTCATCCTCACCCCAAAGAGTCAGAGCCACGGTGTGTTCAAGCACAGTACTTTGGCCACAGAGTTACGTCCCACAGACCTTAGGCATCACATAAGGCAAAAATAGCTTTGGAGGAGGACTGCAAAATCTTGGGAAGCCTGCTTACTTGGAAGAAATACATTTCCATAGAAATAAATGGTTTCACACATTCTAGCATTTTAAAGCAATCTACACATATAGGACAGGATATTAGGATTTTAGTGCATGCACTACATATTTTCAGTGAAGTGTTTACATGTCAAAAAAGCTCAGTTTTTGCCCTTTGATTTTACTCTACTTCCTGCCATCCTTCTCAGGCAAAGTCCAATTGACTAGTAGAAATATGTCTGATGAGCACAGAGGTAGCGAAAGGGAATAAACCTACATATGCCTCTCAAGCTGTTCCCTTCCAGTACTTTCCAGTTTTAAATACAGAGCTGCATGAAAGTGGCAAAACAATCAGACTACACTATTAATTATTTAGCTCTGGGATAAAGGATGCAAACCTGCAGATATGCATTTGTGTAATTGTACTTGCATGAGCACTGTGCTCTCCACTTTTCACACGTACATAAACACTTACAGAATCAAGTTGTCASATTTTGCCTTTTTTAGTGAATATCAATGAAACAGCCATTTTCTCTGCAGGGCTGGGAAGTACACAGCTCACTGCTTGCAGTGCAGATTCATATCATGTCATAAGAATGTCAAAATTAAACATTTTGACGTGTTCAAATTTTCCAGCCAGAAAAGAGCAAACTCAAGTGAAAGGCACAGCATTCCAGCTTTTGTCCCAAAGTTGGACTGTTTCCAGCAACTCCAAAAACACCTCTATTTCTTTTTTACCTCCCTCCCCTAACAACTCAATTGTTCAAAATTTTTACATGTTTTTTAATTATCCTAAAAATCCTGAGCAGTTTTCATTAATAGGATGAGCGCTTTTGACAGAGTGCAACACACAAACATGTTGTCTATGGCCTGAATTGAAGGTGGTTTCTGCCACCTCTTCAGTTTCAGGGTTGAGTCTGTCCCTATTAATTCCTCCTGGTTTTGCTAGGACACCAGGTTTGCCAGCAGGGACTGAGAGGAGGACAGGAGTGGCAGCAGACAGAAGAAACAGCATCTCCAACAGGTTGTGCGGCCAGTGGTACTGAAGAACTGAGCCTCTTTCAGGTTTAGTGGTACTAAAGCCTCTATCTCATGGTGATCTTTGGTTTTATGGCACTCTMTTGAATTCCTGGACTTACAAATCCTTTCTGAGGGTGAATAGTTATGTAGAAAACATTTGCAAGCAAATGTTTTGGAAGTTTAAGGTGGCCCTGAGACCCTTGCAGGTTGTACTTTGGATGTGATAAAAATCAGGAAAGCTGGCAACACCAGCCTAAGTATGCTTAAGAGGCAGGGGCATTAAAGTTCCCAAGAGGAAACAGAATATGCCCACAACATAAACAGCAATGAAATAAAAAGCTGCCTTTAGGAAATGGTTCTTAGTCAAGAGCTCCATCTCCATAGCCAGAAACCCTGATGGGCCGGTGACCAATAACCCCGCAACGCCGTGCGGTGCCAGCCCTCGGGGAAGAGGCTCCACAGACCGTGCGTAGCCGAGCTCCTCGCCCACACCCTCGGCGCAAATCAAAAGCACAAACACGCAGCTACGTCACGGGCCCCGTTCATGACAGGCCTCGGCTCCGCAGCGCGGCGGACCGGCGAAACAGGTTCTACATGCCCTGGGAAAAAATGACAGCTTTTCTTTGCAAGCGGTTCCGATCATAAACAGTGGAAGAAGCTTCCCTGCACGCCCAAACCTGCCTGCTTCAAAATGCCTGCACACCCAATGTGGCAGGGAAGCCTGCAAGCAGCACTCCTAGCTCTGCAGAACAAGTCATGGGCACGGATGCTGCTTGCAGGTTTGTGGCTTGCTTGCTCCACCACCCTCTGCACCATCCTTCCTTCTTATTCCTCCTGCCCCTCACCCTCCTCCTTTTGTAGCCTTGGCCTAGCTTTGCAAATGTGAATGAAGTGTCCTAAACATGGCAACGGGCCAAACCTGTTATGCCTTAAGGTAAAAGGAGCCAACTGTTTTTCCTGGAACGTGCTCCAAATTTCACACCCCTTTCTTCCCCCCCCCCCCCCAAATGTGGGAAAGGAGGAGAAATCACATATACAAAAGGGTATTTTCACACATTCAGATAAGGCATGCTAATATATACTTTATTGCTCAGCATGTCCTCCCCAAACTGGGTGTTAATCACCTTTTGAGAACCTGATTATGAAACTCCTGAAACCTTTTATTGCTAAGAATTCCAACCTAGCACATTTTGCCCTACATAGAGACTATCAACATAACTGAGCAGCCTTCCCATCACAAGATCAGCCACATCCGTTCCTGCCTCACATCAAAGCAAAAATCAAAGCACATCAATGCTAAAGGCACTTAGTAGAGTTAGAAAATTTAGGTCTGYCCTTGGCTTTACCAGGTTTTGTCCCTGACCTGCTCTCTCTGTCCTCTGTCTCCAGCATGGGAGGACACAAATCTCTTTGCAACCACATGAAGCTAAAAGGATTTGGGGCTACGTAGCACTGGAAAGGAAAAAAAAAGGTGTTTAAGGATGTGACAAAGATGACTAGACAAGGATTATCTGTGAATCCACGGGATTTAACAACAACAACAAAAAAAAAAAGCTAGAAAGCCACTCTGAGATGAATAAACAAACCTCATGGCTGAGTAAACCTTTCCAGAAGTACTAGTCCCAAATAGAAGCTTTACTTGAAAGCATTATTTAAAAACAAAATAAAGACAAACAAGCAGTATAAGACAGAAGCAAACCTTGAAAGCCACAACATTTGGGGCCTTAGGCTATTCCTCAATTTCCCTCAAAAGTTCTAGGCAGCTTGCCAGCATGAGAATCTACCTTCTGGTGTAACTTCGTTTAACTTTGCTTACATTCAACCCTATACTTCTACAGTGCTCCAGGTGCTATAGTGATTCATTTAAACATGAGTCTGAGTCTCCTCCCTAAGTCTGACAGCCATGTTTACTTTAAGGTTATTTCTAATTCCTGAGTGTATTTTCTCTCTCTCTCTTTTTTTTTTTTTTAACATTAATTTAGATCATTTTTACACTGAATAGAGAATTTCTTCTTTAAGAAGTCCTAAACACAGAATGAAGAGGAACAGAGATAGCACAGTCTCCTGCAAGGGCCTTTGAAAATTTCAACTGAAAGTACCTATTGTAAATACAATAGATAAGAGAAACATGTACACCAGTCTTCCCCCATCCCTTGCAAAGTTGCACATTATTGGCCTGTGGAGTATGTTGCCATGAAATATCCGCAAGACTCCTTAAAGTGTGACCAAAAGACAAGGTGTAAAAAGAGTATCTAAGGTTTTTAAATAGTGGGGGTATAAAACACTGAGGAAGCAAGAAGGAATCCAGAGCAGCACACTGCTTCTCTGCACATGGAATGAGCCATAATGAGGTTTCTTTCAAGACCCACTTTCAGGATAGAAGCATTCTCCCTTATGGAGAAGGGAAAGGGAAAGCCAGCAGAGTTGGCCACCATCCTGTCATGCCATCACATCGCTGCCAGGTGCCCTCATTGCATCTCTACACATGCCACGAGGGAAAGGCAAGCAGCCCTGCATGRCATCTGGGAACGCCCAGAAGTAGGTAACTATTTCTATACTGTACAATGGCAAGATATTTTGACAATAGACATTCTCATCAAATTTCTAGAGATTTCCTTTTTTATTTCCCCTTCCCCTCAAAAGAGGAACAAAGATGTTCGGCCAGAACTCAGGATCTTCATATAATAAAACTTAATTTCTTAACTTAAAGTTTCTCCACATAAATATTTTTAGTATCTAGGATAAAATAACATTTTTTTCAAAGGGAAAGATTAGGAAAAAAATCTGTTTTCCTTCTAAAAACAATTTCAACACTGAAGAGATATCTCCAAAGGAATAGGAGCAACATTTTCAAAGTAAAACGTGTTCCAACACCACCATAAAGCAGAGTCCATCTTGTTTTGGGAAAATTACATTCATGCTTTACAGTAGTTGAAATCAATAGAACTGGGAAGCCAAATATGCCACTGAAAAACACTTGGATGAGAAGACCACTGGGAAACGGGTGAGAGAAGCAGCAAACCAAAGATGAGCAAGTGAGGCAGATGAAGCTTTCTCTTTAAAGCTAGGCCCAAAAGCAGGGTAAATAGGTAATTTAAGAGCTAAGAAGCTCTTTGGGAACAAACAGAAGCAAAAGTGCTTGTGAGATGGAGGTGTTCACACCAGGGCAGCATAAAAGTAAATGAAATCACCATAGTCCCATCCATTTTGATGGGTTTCCTAGTATTTATGGAAGAGACAAACTGCAAAGAAATCTAAACAGAACTTTATCATGCTTATGACTAATGATAAAAAGAATGATGTCATAATCTTTAATATGTATATACCTAAAACAAGCACAAGAAAGCTGCTGTTTAACAAAAATAGAATATATTTAGAATGAGAAAAGTTGCCAGACCATAGAAACACTTAGAAGCTAAAGATTAAAAGAGGAAGGATGAGGATTTCAAAGCTGTTCAGACATTCTAAAATGTCAGACATCTCTTTCAGAGCACCTATGTGAGGTATCCAGTCCTCATTGAAGTCAGAGCCGAATGTCTGTCTCCAAGGCAAGTTTGAAATCCCTCTTAGGCACCTACTTGCACTGGAAGAAGCAGAACATCTCTGTAAACCTGGCACTAGGTGCTGCGGTGAGGCGTCTGCAGTGAGGATTCATTGCCACGCTCTTTCCACCCATCTCCTGGGAGCATAATTGCCCTACTGGGGCTGCCAGCTCCAAGACATGGATTCAAGTGGCATACGTGCAATCCTACCAGCCAAGTTTCTTTGGAGCTGTCAGGGCCTGATTTTTTGGGAAGGTTAAGTAAGTACATGCTCAGGGAGCACCTACGCAGCACGCAAGCCAGCCTCTCCTCTTCCCTATTCCCAGTGCAAAGCACCACGGCTGCTTTGGCCAGGAGAACACGTTGCCCTTCTTATGCAAAGCCTGGTGTACTATCCAAAGTTTTAAATCTCACATGGACTAAATAAGTAGTTGAATATATTTTAAAATGCAAGTAAATTTGGAAAAGAACCACATGAAGACCAAGACAGGTGTAACAGTATGTACCCATACTTAAGTGCAATTTTTCTGGGGCATATAGATTCAGCTATAATAAACCTGCCTTATCTTAAAAGGATATTGCTCAGGTATTCTTAACTTCTAGTTCAAGACTTTAGTTTCCTGTCTTCTCCTGTCCACCTCATGTAAGATGAAACAGCTCTTATTTGCAGAATCTCTAGCAACTCTCTAGCATTCACTCTCTAGCATTGCCATTTTTGTACCATCATGAATGTGATAATTCAGAAGTTCCACTGCTAACATCTACCTGTGATTTATTAGATGATTCAAAAAAAAAAAAAAAAAATCAGTGCAATGCATACCCAAAACTAGAGAAAAGTTCTCTCACAATTTTCACAAGCTCTAGTGCTGTTTTGATCACAGCCTGTTTTGAAGGTAAAGAGAGGCTGAGCCAATAAGACTGACTACAAAGACAGCAAGCATATGGTGTATATCAAGTGACTAACTTTTAACATTAATTTTTAAGCATTAATTTCAGCTACTTTGGAAGAAAGAAGGCAGCATTTGCAGCTGTCATATTTGCTTAGCTTGTTTTCAATAATTATATTTTTTCTTAAATTGCTTCTCCTGTAGTAAGTAAACCATTCTGTAGCCTCAACTGAAAATAAATACTTTCATCTAAAGCTGGGTTAGAAAGCACACAAGTCAAAGCCTCCAAGTAAAGATTTCAGTTGAAGTGTGAACTGGTGCCTAAAGAATAAAGTGATATCAACAAGAAATTTGCAGAGCTGAAGTTTTCATTACATATCCAAACAACAGTTTTAGCTTAATTTCCAAAATTTCTCACAACATGAGGAAAAAACTTAAATTGGAAAACGGCAAAATGCAGACTGTCAAATGCAAAGTAAAAATTTCTTTCCTCTAGGTGCTGTATGCTGGGAACAAAAAAGTAATATACGAACAGGAGATGTGACAACCAAAGATGGCCTCAACCATTGTTAGAGCTAAGGAAACATTTACTTGTGCATTTTTTTTTTCCTGAAGTGCTGCGCAGTTTACAGCATACCTTAGTGCAGCCTTTGCCAAAGCATGACAGTGTTTTCATAAAGAACACATTTTTTCAAGTCCATTTCCATGAAGCTAATTCAATAATGCTTTGCTTCAGTCAGTCCTCTAAAACACAACAATTATATTGAAAAGACTTGGCTTTTTTTTTTTTTTTTTTTATTTAGTTATTAATCCCAGGTCAAATTAAAATTTAACAGTTCTCCTAGGTCATATGGAAGCCCAGCAATTCCCAAGCGCTGGTTTTACTAAGGACCTACATGATATAGAGAAACTAGGCCTATAAATTGGAATGGCAAATTTCAGTGTGTGATAACTAGTGCTGTGCAAGTGGATACCTCACACACACACAAAGATTACATATGCAACCCTGAAATACTGAGTTTAGCAGTATTTCTTGGACTCTTCATCCCTGACCATCCTACCAACACACATACCACTCTGCAGCCTGACATTTCAATGCTCTTCCCACCCTAGCTTCACATCCTTCCTTCAACTCAACTGCATTTCTTCCTCCATAGCCCTTTGTTACTCCTACTATTGTTTTTAGGTGGAACCATCCACTTGTTTGAGCTCCAGGTTTCCTCAGATGTTAGAGACTGTTCAGACAGTAAAGAGCCCTGAATCTCAGATGTACCCAGTCAGCCTCACCCTACTCACATTGACACTCAAACCCCACTGCCCCATGCACTGTCATATCCTAGCTAAGGGGTATACAGTGGCACAAGACAGCAAGGACCTGAAAACCCTGCTCTTGTCACAAGCTTGTTGCTATTGTCCCCCAATAAGGTGAGAAACCCACAGCAAGAAGACCAGTTGCAGCAGAACATGATGCAGGTGATAAGCAATTCTCAGGCAAACGACTCAGAGAAAGAGCTTCTTATCTGAACCAGCTTTTACAATTCTCTAGGTCAGTTGYCCCTCTCTTTGCCTCAAATCTGAAGGCTGCTGTTTTCTTGCAGCCCAACTCCATTTGACCCCAGCCCCTGCTCCAGATCAACACTGCAATATTGCTAAAGGGATGCTCTAAACTACACTGTTGGTGTAAAACTTCAGTCAATTTGCCTATACCTGGGGTCAAATGTAATCAGACACTGGAAAACAAGAGCAAAACCAACCAAACAAAAAAGAAAACCATTACAATTCTGCCTAACGTACACCAAGGTCCATACTTCTACACTGTGAGAGTGCTCAATACTTACTTTATAAAAGTTTTGTCTATCATATTTCTCCTGTTCATTGTTAGTCAGAAGTAAAAGTGGCCTTGATCTGGTCACATTTGCATCAATAATAACTTTTCCTGTAAGTGAAATCCATTCACATTCACCTGAAGTTTTGGASGTTGATTTACTGCATTTGGATCAGATTCAGGATTCAGCTCCCGGMAACCAGCTTTTGTCAGCTCCATTCAGAAGCTTCCACGGAAGGCTCAGACTTGCAGGGTCTGATGAGTGCTCATGGACAAATCCAGGCCCTGGCCCTTGCTCTCAGTGTAGGTGCTAAAAGTTACGTTTGGACTCAGGTTGTCACAAATGGAGTCCAGCGCCTAAGAGAACAGTAAAGCAAAGYGGTAATACTGGTTTCTGTCATCGTGCCTTGCTGTGAGCCCTATTTTCAATATATTATCAGAAGTGACAAAAAGGTGTCAGAACATTAATACTTTATCGGGATGAGATAGACCAAAAAGTTACAGCTGAATTCCACTGGCCCAATATCAACACAATATTCAGTTTACAAATCTGATGAAGTACATTCACTTGCTCATAAATGAAGCAAACTTCATCTCAGTACTTTCAAGTGATTATCACCTAATTCATTCTATAGTTGTAGCTAACCACTTAGATACTAAACATAGCACCACATAACTCAGTATGATTTTGCAAAATTATACATAATCTATRTATCTCTAATCACTTGCTGAAGTGCAGCAGCAAGTTGATAAGGTGAAGAATGCCTTAACCAATAAAAATACAGGTGGACCTCAGTCTGACCAGGCCTTCCCTTTGATGCCAGTATTATTGCAGGCCCAGGTTTCAATTTTACATCTCCTCCAAAGAAAGTGTCCTGCTCCAGGAAAGGGAATCATGCTCCAYAGCAGTACATTTACTGTCCTTTTTACACTTTAACAAATTTATTGTATATTGCTATGTGCCACTTAAGCTTTGCAAAAGTTCTTTATTCATTCAAGCCACAGTTTCTTGAAGTTTAGGAAGTTAACAGAATATTTTGATTGCATTACTGTTTAGTGATTCTGTCTGTTAGAAGGCAATCCATTACTTCAAATCACAGGAACATATGAAAATAGTTACTACTAAACTGCACTTGTACCACAGTCAAACAAGCCCCTTACAATATGACATTGACAATCCAGTTTTCCACTGCCACCAAAAGATGCTTCCAGAAGCACCATGCTATTCCAAATTCCCAGGAAGCTCCAAGCACAGAGTAATCTTGATGGGAGGGGTTTGTACTTTTTTCAATTGGAAGCTCTCTAAATGCTGAACACATGCCTTTCAGTTCAATTATTTTTGAGCATTTCAAAACTTCTCCTTTGTGAATTTATGTTCCTCCCACGTAAAGCATTAAAAGCCCATTAGAGATAGTCCCCCTCCTTTTGAGTGCTCTTTATGTGAAACTACATAAAACTGTACCGTGGCTTATCTAAAGAAGCTGTGTTGACACCTATATATTATTCATGTTTCACCAAGACATAAATAGCAGGTTTCAAGTTGTAACATGGAGTCACCTGCCAGGTAGGCCTTTCTGCAGCAATACAGCTCCCACTGCACAGCTGTCTGAGGTACAACATGAGTGGTTTAATACTGCTGAAGTGTTCAAACAAATAAAGCTAAACTGTATTTAATGGAACAGATCATGTTCTTCGGTGCTGGGCTTTGAGGGAGAGAGGGTCAGGTTGGTTACTGGAAGAGAAAGAACAAATGATCTCAGCACTCAGCTAAGCCCAAACCAAGACCCCTGAAACAAATACCTCCAGGCCTGGAGGACTCTAAAGTCAGCTAAAAAAATGATTCTCAAAAGTAATGCCAATGTACAGAGTAAAATTTATTCAGACATTAAACTCCAAAATTGTAGTTATTTAAACAGTCTAACGTATCTGATCCACTGGAGCCTAAAATCTGTTGCGAATTACTTAAGGCTAAAGTTGCAGAAGTACTTAAAGTATGCTGAAAGGCATAACTTCTCCACACACTCCAGGACAGTTTCAATCCTTTGGTCTTTATTGCTACAGCATCTAGGAGAAATTCTAAAGCAGAATAGTCCCTGAATCCTCTGTACCCTGCAGTCAACAGGCTACTACAAGTTGCAGCTCCCTTTTGTTTCTTGGGGTCTGGGAATCAAAATCAACTGCACTTGAGTGTCATTCCATTGATATGCAATAGAGTAAAGCGATAACAATCGTGGTCTTTCACCCGTAAAGGAGTCATTAGCTAACACACCTCAAGAAACCCATTTACAAAAAAAAAAAAAAATTGTCAATTAAAATTATGCCAGAGAGTTGTTTTTCTCTTAGAGGTTTTCAGACTTTAAAAAGTCATGGAATAAAGTACGCTGAAGGATAGTGGGACTGTGGCAGGTATGATTCAAAAGATGCAGTGTTTGTAACAGCTTGTGCATTAAGTTGAAGGCCTTAGGCTTCAGCTGTTGAACTGGACACMAAAAGACAGTGTGTCTGTCTTTTTAGGGCCTCCTTAAGACAAATGCCTTTAAAAGATTGAATTATCCTCACAAAGTTTAGGAAACTTAAGATATGTCTGTTTTAATTAAATAGATTAAAATGCTCCGTTAATATAAGTTATTAGATGCCCATAAAGAGCCATATGCTTTGCAGCTACATTTCACTCAAAAGCATCATCATAGTGGTTCTACAACTGCATCTCACTTGAGAATGACAACTAGCCAGATATAGATATACGGGACAAAACACACCAAGCAACAAAGTTATATAGGACAACAGTATGACAGTCCTGTAATATACATAGTTGCAAGACAGAAATAATAGGAAAGACTTGCATGCTATGACAATCAAATAGATAATATGAAGAGAAAAAAAATGGAAAGACAGAAGAATGAATGTGAAACAAAACCACAGTAAATAGTAGAAACCTAAGTGGTGAGAATAAAACATGACGCATAATGCTAGATTTTTTTTTCCCCTCTCTCTCTCTCTTTTGGCAGTTCTGGAATGATCATTCTTCAACCTTAGCTTCCTAGTATTGTACCACATGCTTAAGCTGCTCAAATGTGAAGCAGACAATGTGATAAATGGTGCTAGCACAAATACCAGTCTTTGAAAGCATCTCATACCTGCATGTTGAATGCATGATTTGTGTTTTCTAAACCACAAACACTCCATAAACAAACTTGCTCTAACAAAATTACTTTTGCTTTTCATTTCCAAATGACAATTTGCTTTTCATTTCCAAAGTCTTCTTCCCTGCCAGACTCATCTAACAGCTTTTTTTTTTTTTTAAGCACATATCTGTTTTCATATAGGAATACACAGGAGTACCTATGCATCCTTTTAAAGTGTAGTGGATGCCACAGAAGAGACAACAGTTAATGGAAACTATTAACTCTTCCTCACATCTTTCTTTCTTTAAATTCCATTCTTCAAAACAATTCCTACCCCSCTTCTTGCATCTACAGGGGGCAAGATGCAGCACAGACTGGAGCTATGCACATACAGTTCATCCTACCAATACACGTGACATTTGGTAACAAAAAATAAATAGAATTAAAAAATGGTTAGGTTTCCTGAGGAAAAGCTGTTCTGTTCTCCACCCCCACTAACCAGAAGTGGTGATGCCAGTGCTCTGGTCCCAGGARTGATGGCATCACTCCTTGTACCTGTGCATCATCACCAACTCCCTCTTGCCACAAGACAGCTAGAAAAAGCCGGGGGAGAGAAGGACTCGAGAAACAAACAGGATTCCCAACCTTCTGCGTTTCTCTCCTGTCCCTGATGTTACTTCATACTTTGAGTGCTACATCCAATTAGATTATCCTCCCTCCCCCGTTGCCTCTTTGGTTTGGCCACAAAACTAGAAATCCATTATTAACCCAGCTTTACTCATTAATCAAAGTAACCTTTTTTTGCTTTCAAAGTTTCTCATGTTCTTATCTTTGCATAATTGAGCATTTACACTTCAGAAGAACATCACCTGAGGGAGTGGGGGCAGATTTGGAAAGTGGGTTTTTTTTTTTTTTTTTTGAAACTTAAAAAAAAAAAGGGRRRRRRAAAAAAAGAAAGAACTTTGAAAGAGGATAAAGTTAAACTACCAAAGCCTTAAGGCAGAGCAGCTTAAAGGGTGGTAATGTGCAAGAGTTTCTCTCATCCACCACAGAAACTTCATTTCACATGACAGGAAATCARCAAGCAATAGTGTTAAAGTGTTTTACCCTTATATAGTAGGGTCTTATCAAACGACAAGCAGTAGCTCAGGAATTGTAGCTATTTGTTTTATGATAGAAATGGAGCATTTTCCCAAAAATACTTTTGTCAGAAAACTCCACTTTGTCAAATCCGTCTCTTTCCATAAGATGGCACAGGTTTGAGTAAGTTCTGTCAAGTCACAGACATGGTCCTAACAGAGTGCTTGTAGAAAGGCTTCTCCAGGAGCTGATATTCCAGGCTGCCAGAGCCCAACGCAACCTTATTAGGAAGGCCTTGCTTTAACCAGTACTTACTTCACAACCCAAAGGCTCTTAAAAAAAAAATAAATAAATAAATAGAGTGCCAAGGTTCATCACCACTCTGCTACAGAACCCAGGGAACCCTACTAGAGATGAATATGCTCACATTCAATCTTAAGGGTGCTGACAAAGCACCTGTAAAACCCTACCTTGTGGCATAGCCCCAGGACTATTTTGGAAACGAGGAAATTGCTTTCTRTGCCTAGAGTTGAGGCTAAGAGTCAGAGCAACTCCAGAGCAGATGTGTACAAATATGCTCATACTACCATGCCATGCAAGTGGACCGATTCATGTCTCCATTTCCTCAGGTATCTCTACAGGGATGCACTACATGCACCCAACATCAGAATTGCCCCTGAGCATTTTGCAGCACCCAAGTCTGTATTGAAACAAGCCCATACAAGCAGCCCAACAAGACAAATAAATGCCTGTTCATGTGTGCACGTGGTGCTTCTGTCACATTGCATTTGGAAATAGTCTGCTGTGTAGAGCACACACCTAGTTGAATTATTCTCTATATAAGATTAGTCGCTTTTAGAGTAGCCCTTTCATGGTCTTTTTTCTTTTCATAGACTAATATAAGAGGGTTTTGTTTGTTTTTTAAACCTGGAAAAAACAACGAGAAGAAAACAACGTGAGTAAGGAATAAGCAAAATACCCAAAACAGTTGTCTCCCCTGTTACTGTTTTCTTCTTCTTCTGGGGGGCAAGAGGGGGTGGGAAATAGCTGCTTCCAAACACCTGCATAAAACCCATAAAGCCATACTCAACTTTTTTCCCTGAACAAAGTTGATTTTTTTCCTCCAAGAAAAAAAAAAAAAAGAAAAAAAAATCAAGCCCAAGTAAAAAGGACTTCCCATATTTTCTCTTGTTACTGCTAGTAGTGTGAACATAACAATTCCCTGTAAACAGAATCTAGAGAGGGGAAGAAAAAAAAAAGTCACCCATAAAAAGCTGAACGCTGCAACCAAAGAGAGATCTATGAGGCATTGAAAAGAATCTAAATAGTTGTCAAAGCAAAAACCTTCACTCTTTATTCAAAAGTTACAGAATATTTGAATATCAAAACAGTTGTGTTTTCCTCTCGCCAGGTGATTCAAGGCATTCAAAAAAAAAAAAAAAAACAAAAAAAGCAAACAAAACAAAAACAAAAAAAACACATCACATGGATGAAGTCTTGGCTCTAGAGCCTCTCCCACAAATTTGATAAAGCAGGGGTTTCTCTCCACAAAAGCTAGTTTAAAAGACAAACTAGACAAACTGTAGCCCAGATCCTGTTGCTTTAGAGAATCCATAGGCAGCTCGGTACAGCCAGGAATGCCATCTAAAGCCTGCCTCAGCATGACATGACCCATTACACTTCCARCACTGCTCAAACCTTACATGCTTTTCCACAGCATAGGGCTACATGGAGGCAGAAGGATGAAGCCCTTCTAACACCCTGTTAATCATGCAAAATCTTGATTTTGCATGAAGAGCCATTACTGATGGCTCTCCTTGGTGTCAGCTGCATCAGAAAAGGTTCAMATTTAAGTCATCATGTTCCCATGTCATCCCCTTCCTAATGAAAGCCTTCAGTAGAGACAATTGTCTTGACTACCTACTGCTGCATTTCAGATTTTTGAGAAAATGCCATTTGTTGGATTCTGTTCTACCATGCCATATTTCAAAAGGTTCAGGAAACAAAAAATAAAATYACAAAGTCTAGACTATTTTATTTTGAAGATAGCTTTAAAAAAAACCCTCTCAGCCCTGGGACTGCCAGCATTGTATGCATCCTCTAATGCATACCAAGAAACAGTTCAATTTGGTTTTAGTGGTGTCTCACAACACTTGGACTATGCTATTCACAGATAAAATTTACTGAGCATTGGAAGATTAAAAAAAATAAGATGGGCTCAACACAATGCACGATGAAAATTTAGAACAAGCAGGGCTTAACTTAGCTCTAAAAACTAATAAATACTTTAGTTGTTTTGTGTTATGGGTAGTGTTCAGTGGCTTGCATGACTAATTAAACAATCTTGAGTTCGCTCTGAAGGCTAAGCCATCCTAAATGGCTTTAAATTACATTCTATCAAGCTAAGCTTAGAATTAAAAACTTCATTTGTAATGAAGAATTTTACTSTGTATAAGTGTTATTAGAGGGTCTACATTGGAAAGTCTAGTTATCTGGATGTTTTCTGGCCCTCACTGCAGACATATGAAAATTCCAGCCTCCTTGCAGCCAAAGTCACAGTCAGAACTAAGAGGTGAAGCTCTTACAAGTAGAGAAGGAAAGAAGACAGCTTCAGGTGGAATTTCATTTCAATGCCAACTCAAGGAGGATGAAGAGGTAACATTCATGTTGAGGAGCAAAGGCAGACAGCAAGGAAGGAGGCAGTCACAGAGCCAAGAGAAAAGCAAAACAAAATTAAAAAAAAAAAAATCACATATTGAAAACTGAAAGCTACCCAAAAATCTTCAGGCTTTCTTGCTTTTTACCAAGACTAGGAAGACTCACCTACATCTTGTGGCTACTAGCACTGTAAAATAACTACTGCTTTCCATGTGCATTTTTGTTCATGGTGTCATTAATAAACTATTTGAGATCAAATCTCCTCTTTCACATGCAAYATTCAAGTGCACATTTCCCCAAACCATAAAGTGCATCAACAGCATATTTTTTGCATCTAGAAACATACAGCAGTTACCACAAAGCACACTAGGTGCCACTACCCAGCTCATGGTAAGATCAACCACACATGCATCACTTGGACCAGAGATGTACTCTTGCTACAAAGAGTTTAAGTCACTCTTACCAGTTATGCTTGCAATCCTTCTTTGTGAAGAAAAGAGGAAATAGCTGTAAGCAGCACAAACATCCCATCACTCCACAATTCCTACCAGGAACAAGAGCCAGCCCTTTGTGGCAGTCTATCTCTTATGCCACCTTTCTAAGATTAAGTAAATAACCCACACCTGATGCAGCAAGCTTGCAGAGGACACTTTGCAAGCACAGCAGTTTTGATTCCAAATCAGTGGGGGCATTCAAGGGGGAGAAGGCAGGGGGGGAAGCTTTTTTGAAGCAGCCTGGTTCCCCCTTCAAATAATTAAGTCATCTTTTTCATTCAYCCAAAGCACTCAAGCTGGAGTAGGAGGCACATAACAGATCATTTGGTCTTTTGACATACAGCACGAGCATACAGCCCACATGTTGTTTAGAAGGCTTAAGTCACTTCCCATTAAACAATAGTTTTTTTCCTTCCTTTTCGTTAAGGCCATCTTCAAACTTTTCCTGACCCTTCAAACTTTTTTTCAGCCATTAAGTAGATTTTTATATGCACGGTTTTCGCAGAAATATACACAAAAAGAGTAKTTTTCTTGCCATGATTGTTTCACCACTGATGAGCAGGGTGTTTGAGAAACATCATACATTTTCACTGTTTGTCTTTACCTTCAGCTCTTTCACAAATCAAGATGTGAAGTGATCCATGCTCTCACTGGCACAGCTCAGCCTTGTTTTCTTTCCCTCTTAATGGGACCATTCATGTGTAAGAGGCTTTTGATCCAGGGTTTAGATATTCATCCCTACTTTACATAACCATAAGTAATGGCAGGTACTTATGTAAACTACACTTGTGTCCTTGTGTCCTCTGCCCAAGGAGCAATGAGGTTTATTACAACCTGAAGCAGAAGCGATCAACAACATCCCTTTGATTCTGACAGCCTGTTCACCAAATAAGCCACAAAGAGCATTGACAAATGGAGAGAAATAAGATGTGTATCAAGCTTTACAGATAGCAAAGGCAAAAAAACTGCATCAAGGTTCTCCCATTCCTTCAAATTACTTGCCAGGCCTTTGAAATGCCCAGGCTGATATGCAAACTAGAGACCAAGGTCACAAGTTACATTTGGCACATACCAGCACTTCTTGAACTGCCTGCACTACAGTTGGAAGCAACAGTAGGACTTTTTCTGAGGAGAAGGAAGAAAGGTGAGGTGCAGGAAGGGGGGGGAGATGATTCAAGTCTGATGAAAATGAGAGGGTTCCCAGCCACATATTCACCTTTAAAACCAGTATCAAGGTTCTCCTCCTCTCCATAATGTAAGATTCAATCAAAAGGAAACAGATCATCAGGAAGAAGAGTTTTATACTGCATAGCTTAAGTCGTTTTGGCTATTAAGGTAAAATTTATTTAGTCACTTCAATCCCTTAACTGTTTTATGTTCCTCTGTGTGAAAACTCATCTTTTCCTCAACATTTGCTCTGGGAAGCATGAGCTTCTCCATATGCACACACATTTATAGTCCCTTCAGCTCACTCCTACARGAAAAAAATAAAGAGCTTTCACACTTTACTTGCTGAGAAACTGCTAACATGATGGCATAGCACAAGAGATGGGAGCTAGCCACCACACAGCTCCAAAGCTCCAGCAAATCCACTGGTGCATGGGATCCTTATGGTCTACCAGAGGCTTCTAATACACAGCTGCAAGGCAGGAAGCACCAAAATTTCCAGGGCCCCAAAGAGCTTCCACAGACCACAAAGCCATTGCAGAGCTCCTTCTCCTAATAGAGTCTCAAGGAAAGGTCCCAGATGCATTTTACACACAACAGAAGGATGGTGCTGCACAAAACCAAGCAGCTTCTGCAGTACAGCAACACCAGTCCAATAGAGAACCCAACCRAAGGCATCACCAGTCCACTGTCTAGCCAATTATGAGCATTGAAAGTAGGCCAGGAAATTATAACAGCAAAGGGCAGAAAAAGGTTCTGCAACAGCATATAAACAAAGCAGCCAAWAACAAAGCAAAAAACAGCCCCCAATTCTATCTTAATACAGCAGCTGATGCTACAGCAATGATAGGGTGCAGCTGTGCTGCCACATACACAGGAGGTCTTAGCACCTGGGCTGGCTCACCTGGTAACACCAAGGTTCAAAGGCAAGAGCCCCCAAGATGCTCTTTAATGGTGAACTTGCATTTAATGCCCTTGACACCAGGGTAAAAGCTAAAGCTTTGCAGCCCCTCAGCAGCACCACATCTTGGCCTTTTCTGTTTCCTGATGTATCTCCTTTAATATCTGCTGATGACATCTTTGAGCACCTGTAAAACCAATATGAGGGCTAAGAGGAATCAGTGTGTTATCTTCAACCACACAGCAAGAAGGAGAAGGCGGAAATAAATGTTGTTATTAGATATGGATTTACTTAAGGAAAATAGTGTTAGAATCTGAACAAACCCCTACAGTTCTGTGCTGTCGATGGTGCAATAATGAAAAATATTATTGGATATAAAGGAAAGTTATGACACTATAATGTAACTCAGACAAGGGAAGAGACATATCAGTCGTTATCTACAATACAGTGGACTCCTGTGGTTTCATTTTTCATTACTAATTTAATGTACTTACATGCTACATGATAAAAATTGAAAAAGAACAATAAGAAGTGAGCACCACGAGAACAAAACAGGAACTGTAGAACTCAGAGATTTAGTTAAGTTACTTGAAAAAAATGTCTTAAGAGCCATTGAGATTTGAAAAATATCCATTAACATCTAATAAAAGATTTAATAACAGAGACATAAAAGAAAAGCAAAATTTTTAATAAACACAAATTATGGAATATATTCCTTTGCATATCACAGGTCTGCTGTAGAAAATTATTTCACAAAGACAAAATTCTATCTCCTTATGAGAGAAGACTTTGCAAACATTCACTCAGCTCAATCGTCACAGTCCTACGATTCAATGTAAACAATTTATTTTCCATTTTCTCTTTAAACCATAGTCCTTAGAGTCTTGCAGTAAACTCTCTTGCAGTGATGTAAATGAAAAAAAAAGTCTAGGTAAGCAACCTTACACCACAGCAAAGCTCGTATAAAGGGGTAATCACACCTTGCATTGTTTATTGGGAAAATGTTTACAAATGTGCCATGCATGTGTCCTGAGGCAGATTCCTGATGAAGCAAACCCAAGTAAATGTCATCTATAGTTGGAAGCTGAGAGCTCAGGTCAAACAGGTTTACAAGACCAACTATCATTAACTAGAATATCAGCCCATCTAGCCACAAGTCAACCATTATCAGTACTTAAAGTCTCATGGATAAAGTCTCATGGATAAATCAGAAAAGCCTGAAAGCAGTAAAACACTCTCTTAGGTTGTCTTGCAAATGTGCAGGACTCAGTAGCTTCTTTTGACTTGAGCAGGAGTCAATGRGTCTTCTAGTTTTTTGAAAAGTCTGAATTAAGATCTGTGAACTAGGTTTTGTTGTCG
The DNA here is from genome assembly GCF_003342845.1 of Nothoprocta perdicaria. Lineage (NCBI taxonomy): Eukaryota > Metazoa > Chordata > Aves > Tinamiformes > Tinamidae > Nothoprocta > Nothoprocta perdicaria. The sequence continues at coordinate 942,795 of NW_020455454.1, forward strand.
TTGTTGTTGTTGTTTTGTAAACACTTTGCACTATGTTCCATGCAAGAACATAAATTGGTGAATTCAAGTGATTTTATAACAACCTTTTAATGATATTTCTATACCAAAAACTTCCCCCTATGAGCTTCAGAACTCTAGACATCCATGTATGAAAAATTGGCTAAAGTCCAGAAAGCCACAGCAGAGACAGTAGGCCTAACAAAATATCCTGCCTATTTATACATACGGAAAATGTACAAAAACGTAYGTATGGAGGCTGACTGAGAGGAGAGAGAAGATCCGTGTTAATACAAATGAAAGGAAACTCCATTTGGCCACAGAATTATCCTCACCAATAATATTTCCTTCAAAGTGAAAACTCTCCCACAGCTGTTTTGACCAGCTTGTGCTGCGCTGATGTGTCTGTAAAATGTAATTAAGGACTGCCTGCTCAGGGAGAAGGGAAGGGTTTGATTAAGAGTTATAGAAAGGAATGCTGGGAGGAGTTCAGGTTTGGAGCAGTTACATTTGGCCGGGTTGGGGGAGGGGGATCCATTTATTTTACCCAAAATAAAATAGAAAAGAATACTCTCTATTATTTAGCCTTTTATAATGGAACCAGCTTCTTTTCATTGTCTGTGAAGAGATTTTCTCAAGAAAAAAGTCTTGCACTGAGGAAAAATCTAGAATGTTGTTTTATTCCAGGTATGAATGATGCTCTCAGCCACCAAAAATGCACCTGAAGTTTTCCCAAATTACCTCCAGCAGACGCAAAAGCCTTTGTTTTCTTGGATCCCTCTAGATATCTTATTCACCACTAGTTTCTAGTGCTGTTTTTCACGGCATTTGGGGGCACCTGAAGCTTACAGTACTCCTCCTGGTCAATGCAAACCATCTGTCTRCTTTTCAAGCTTTCACTCACTAGCTCTCCTTCTCATACACTGAGATGCAATTTCCACCATCTGAATTTGGTTCCTGTTTTTGACTTTATGAGCTGCATCATCTCTGACCATAAGCCATCAAGAATCACTTCAGCCTGTTTCTACTATGAGGAAACACTGGAAAGAAAAACAAGAAATAACTCCCTGATTCTCCTAGCAGTGCAGAGCACAAGTGCAGAAGTACTGAACAGGAAAAATTCTAGCTGGAGTTGGTAAGAGTTAAGTTTGCTCAGAATATCTGAAAGATCTTGTGATGACTTTGAGGATCTCATGTTAAGATGCAGAAATGGAGGTAAAAGCTTGTGCTTTTGAAAATCTAGCCKTAAGTACATTTGAGGCTGCAAATTGTCATACCAGTTTCTCCCTAAAAGATTTTTTTTTCCCTGAGGGTTTTACAGTATCCTGTCAGCTGTTTGGTACTTAGAGAAGATTAAAAAAAAAAAAAAAAAAAGTCCCCTATTATAATACAATCTTGGGTCGTTTATTTTTCTTGGAAGAGCATGTTGAAAAGATAACAATAAGTGAATCTCAATGAGCAGTACATATGTTTGGTAAAATCTTTTTAAAGGATGGATTTAATTGACAAGCCTAGCACTATTTGCAAAAGAATGAAAACCATACGAAGGCAGGCATCTTTGTTAAGCTATTAACTGTGCATTCATAGCTGGACCTAGTGCCTGAGTATGCACAGTTCATTAACTGCACAGCTATTTGGTCCAAGGCATTTACAAGCTCTTTTGTAGAAACTCAAGGAGAATGAACCCATGAWATCTTTCAGATTTTCAAAGCAGCGAGCAGAGCTTTTAAATATGGCCAACTGCTTGACTTCAAGGTAAACTCTTTAAAGTGTGTTTGTAAATCCAGGTCCCCACTAGGAAGGGGGAAAGAGGGATTTGAGCGCCTGTTCAAGGCACTGGAGTTGGGAAAGCCGCAGCTGTCATGTGAGTGGGGTATCACGATCAGTAGCACTTGGCTGAGCTCAAACCCTCTGTGGGCAGCCTTCCACCAGCACTGTGCAGTTAATATTTAGAGCACCTGAGAAACTCCAAAGGGACAGAAAGTGCAGAAAGAGAGCCAAGGGGCTCTACAAGACTGTTTTGCAATTCACATAGCTGCTTCCAAGGCTGGCAGGATCTTGCTGTGCCATAGTCAGGCCCCTGTACCCACCAGAAACTAGTACCATACAGGTGTAACACCAAGAATTCCTCTCCCAGTCCTCCCTTGATGATGCAGGAATCCTTCCTTGAGGGATGCAGCATCCCTCTCCTTCAACTATAGACAGCATGTTTGCTTGTTTACTACAGCCATGGTTTTCTTTCTTTGACAGAGAACATTTAATTTAAGCTGTTTCAGAAATACTACATTCATTTGAAATTGGAAAGGCTTTCATAAAGATTGCAGTTAGACCACACATTTACACACAGAAACCAGATTTGTATTTCATATTGTCTGTGTATTTACTACAATGTCATGTTCTTCTTTGAATAAAAGTGCAGATTTTTTTCTCCTCAGCTGTTTACCAGAGTTATCTACTAGCCTCATTCTTCCTTTCAGTTATATAATCTGTGTCCTTCTCTGCTCCCCTCCAAAGTAAACAAGACCCTCTTGACCTGGGGATACTGTGCCACCTTCCACCTTAAGCTTTCCATTGCAGAGGCTATGTCGTTAATAAAAGCACTGCCATGTTCTCAAACAGGCCTGTTTTCCACCAATGTAGGTCAGAGCTCTGCAGGGGGATGCAAAAGCTGGTTTTAATGGACCTTGTGGAGTTTGAGAACAGACTCGTCTGCCTGGGTAAACACAGACAGTATTACCAGCAATGTAAAACTCATGTTGTGAGACAAGAATCAAACCTTTTGCTCCTCCTCTACCTTGCTTAGAGCCTTATCACACAGATGAATCAGACCTCAGTCTCCCAACATCGCAAGCACAAGATTTCATTGAATCGCCTACTGTTCCACAGCACCGGTAGGGCAGGAAAGCAGCATAGCAAATCATTGCCACTCTTCTTTATACTTCCATTGTGCAGAGGGAATCTAGCCAAATGTTATTTATGCCGACTGTGGACGCTGCATGCCATGAATAGTCTCATAGTTGCAAGAAGAGCTCTATCTAGGAGAAGAATATGCAGCTCCTTGGGGCTGATTTGAGAAGTGATGACGGTTTTCACTCTGCACCTACATCTGCTGACCGGATATTGGAGTCATACTGATCAGGTGTGGAATGACATCCTCACTTTGTCCTCCAATTCCTGAAATCTAATGAATCCAGGGATTCTCTGGGGTGATTTTGGAGGACTGCTTTTCTGGATCCAGTAGGGGATGCTCCACCAAGTGATAACAAAATGTGTGGTAGTAGATGAAATAAAGAGAAACGTCCATTTCTGGGCCTTTCTCATGAATTAACTGACTTAAGGACATCTTGTTAACTATGAGAAACTTCTCACTTGAGCTACATCCCACAAGCTACTCTTGTAATCCCTATGGCATCGTATTCAMTAGTTGTTTTCTTGGGGCATGGGATAAAGGTATGAAGATTAAGTGTTCAGCTCTCCATTTTCTAGAAATGAGACAGGGTAATCTGGCTTCAGACCAAAAGTGCTTCAAGGATAGCTCCCGACATCCAAGATGACTAGTCTATCATAAAAATAAGGCCATTTTTGCTTATGGATGGTTGAGGGACCAACTGGTCTATCAAATGAGTAGGAAACCATGCCAAGGTGGGGCTTGAGACTTCCAGGCAATAGCTGCTTTCTTCCTTTAAGTCTAATSAAATGATTAAGGGAAAGAGCCCTCCCATACTCCAGAGGACTTCAGCACCACCTCTGTCAGCAGTCTCCAGCCAGGCAAAAGCTTCTGCTGAATCTACATCCTGGGAGAGGCTGAACATCTGAATGAGTCCCAGGAAGATATACTTTTGGAAGAACAATTTAGTTGCTGTTTCTGAGGCAGCAAGTGTAGTAGCAATTTTTTTTTCCTCCTTCGACACACCTTTTCATAGGTTTATCGCTATGGCTGGGTGTCACTGCAAAAGGAGGGATGACTTTATTCCTAAGTCTTGTGGATGTGATGTGGTGACTTGGGTTTGTGGCTTATTATGTTTAATCCTTTGTAAGTCAATTCCAAAGGTGTATGTTAAAAAAAGATTTGAAACGGGAAGCTATCAGAGAGCTGATAATATAGATTWTTTTTTTTAAATACAGGAATTAAAAAGAAAAAGGTGCCATACAGATGGGTCTGGAAGACATCATTTTCATTAATGAAATATTCCATTTCCACTCTGAAGATTGATACTAGGATATGTGTAGCTCAGAGCTTCTTTCTCACTCTTTAGATAAATAGATAAAATTCCAATTCATTTCAATAGAAGGATTTMTATTTAGATCCTGTTGCTATAATCAGTCTATTAAAATGGGAGGTGTTAATTTTCCAGTAATCACTACATTTTCTTTCTCTTCCTATCTCCCAATTGAAAGGATAGCCTCATCCTGCACGGTTAAAATGTAGTAATGCATTTAATGCCAGGCCATGATTTTAGACCTCCAGCTGTTTTACTGGTTGTGTAAGTAAAAATAAGATAATGTTATGCTTGGTAACCATGGTTTTTGTAGGCATTCACATTTTACAAATCACTGCACAGTATGCAAACCATTATATATATTTAAAATGTTTAAAATCAAGCCTACCAGGAGTCTACCACTTCCATTATTTAAGCAGGGGGACTGCTAGACTGTGAAGAGTGATATATTCTATCAAGCTACTCAGTGGAGTTATATTATCAGTGCAAATCATGTGAAAAAATGTGCTTCAGCAAGACAAGAAAGGAGTATTCTCTGCTATAAAGCGTACTGTGGGAAGCTAGGGAGAGTCATTGGTGTAATATATGAGTAAAATCTTATTTGTTCAAATAATAAAAAAGGGAAAAAGMAGAGCACAGAAAGAAGGCAATCACAAAGTACTTGTTTGCTCTCTGTCTGTTAAAAAAAAAGCCTGATTTTACTTCAAACAAAGGATTTGGTTCTCATCTCTGGCCATTTTATCCAGGTGTAACTATTCATCTGAGCTGAGAAATCTTCCTGATTTATATAGGCAGGAACAAGAGCAAAACCAAGGCCATGGAGAAGAATCTGATGGATTTGGTCTGTGTACATGGGCAAAAATATTCTCTTTCTCTAGTGTGGTCATAAGCATTTAGTTAAATCAAAAAAAAAAAAACTCAAATGGAATATTTCCTCATAAGAAAATACAGGCAAGTGAAGCTATTGACAGCTACCCTTTCAAGAGCATCTGCTTTTCAGAAGCAACAGCCATTGAGAACAAATATTTTTGGAAGCAGATTATGTTGCTCTGATTAGAAGTACAGGCAAAGAAAATAGATAGTATTCGGCTGAACCTGAAATTGCCTTTAAAGTTCAGGATGAAATTTGTAGCAAGAGTAGGAAAAAAATGGCCTCTTCTTATGCGGTAATTTTTCAGAGAACGCACAGGTAACACTCTTGACAGTTAGAGCTCTCAATTTCAATTTAAAAATGGCATGTATTATGTAGTACAGTCAGACCTAATTAATTGGGGTGGAGCTGGTTTGTGTATATGTCTGGGAAAACAAATACTTTGGGTATTAACCCAGCTAGATATATTTATTTATTTATTTATTTATTTATTATATTATTCAGATTGACCCTTGATTACCAACCTCCAGCACTCAAATTCATCAATCAGGGAAAAATCACAACACTGTGCAGAAAAAGGAAAAAAAAAAAAAAAAAGGAAAGAAAAATGAAAGAAAAGAAAAAAAAAAGAAATCATGAATTGTTCTTTGTGTTTTCTCATGGTTTTCCATCTTTAGGATGCATTCAGGTCAACTTTCTTCACTACAGAAAGCAGCAAAAATCTGTCTCCCCATTGGGTATAAAAAGAACTCTGAAATTTAAGCTAATATCTTGTCTCCATAAACTGGAGCAGTAATTAATATTTTGACTTTGGCAAGAAAAGCACATGAGACTGATGACAGCACTGGTTTTAACAGACATCTCCTGAGCCATGCTCAGAAGGTCCCCCAAAGATTATTGTCACTCAAGAGTTTAAAGCATGTATTTTCCCAACAGTACCTGTTTGAAGGTAGCTTTTGACAAGGTTTACTTAGCTTTAAGTTGGAAAAATCCCCAATTGCTGCTTTTCATCAGAGGAGGGTTTAAAGCTCAGTGTCCCATTCATCTTCCTGTTTCCTTGGGAAATGAAAGATTGGCAAGATACAGAAAGTTCTCCTGAACTGCTCCTGCCTCTGGTGTCATYTGTAGTTTCTCTCCTTCTCCCAGCAAAAAAGGTCTGACATAAGAGAGTTGTCAACTGTTTCTGTAGCCTGAGCCAAAAGGGAGAAGGAGTAAGCACAGCCTGACATATCAAAGTGGAAACAGCTTCCCAAGCCAGACAGAACCAATTTCTATCATGAGTTCCCACAGTAGTCCATTCAAACTGAGGTTTTTTTATTATTTACTTTCACAGGATTCATATGTTCTACTATCAAGACACATATCTTTAAATATTTCTTCTCGTGCATAATCGAGCTTGCACAGTTTGTGTCAGAAGGAAGCTGTGTATATCACAAAATTCACATTATGATTTTCTGTGTTTTGGTCACAAAATAATAATTCTACAAATCACTCACACCCTATTTATTATGCTAGAAATGTTTTAGAAGAGTTTTACTAATAATTTTCATAAGCTACCTCTGTGAAAACCTGCTATACAGGTGTTATTTCCTTTTAGTAGATGTCTGACAACTTAGATCAACAAATGCACCCACAGAGTAGGATTTTATCTAAATGCTTTGCATTCATGAATTCTCCAGAAAACTAGGAAATAACTGCTTGTATAGCAGGTCCCCAATATTGTCTTCCCCGATACACTTTTCTGAGTAAATCGGGATGGTAAGTATAAGTAACAGTTTGTCTTCAATACACTATTTTCAGCTAGGAAACAATCTGCTGCTTGTAAAGTAGTAGCCATGTCTTTACATTTATTTCATGCCTTGTGAATGTRAAAAATTAACAGTACTGTCAACAGAGTAAGTTCAATCTCTCAGAGAAATAACATCTGCTAAAAAGATGCCTCGACGTTGCAGACGGGCACCTGCTTCCAAGACTCAGCTATCATTGTAAAATATGTGCTTATTCAAAAGTTAATGGAAATGTGATCTTTTGTGTCTCTTTTAACTTCAGTTGGAATCACTGGAGATTATACAGGTTTCAAACTGAGGAAACAAGGTTGTCTCATCGTGAGGTATTTGCTGCTTTCCAGAATCATGTGGTTTTATCTGCCTAGAGAAGGTGAGATATAAAAATGCACAAGACATATGCATAAGACAGAAAAATGCAAAAGACAAAAAAAATAGACCTGTGCCATAAAGGACTCAAATTTGAATCCAATCTTTTACTGGCCTGCAACTCATCACTGACAATCAGAATAGCTTATGTCATCAACCTCTTTAATTAAAAAAATAAGATTAAAAGGCCAGCTTATCTTCCTCGGTTCCCATCCTGGGAAATCTAGGCAACTTTCAGAGCCCCCAGAAGATTGCTATGGATTCCTCCAGGGCTGTGCTTCAAATGAAGAAGCTTGGTAGTTCAGCAGCCTYCTGCATTTGGAGGAAGACCCTGCGGATTGCTCAGAAAATGGATTTGTCCTCTAATGTAGACATGCTCCTATTGGCTTCCAGAAACAAAGAAAAAAAAAAAAACACTTCTTTTCCCTCTGCTGAAGCATGATGTGTGTGAATTTGTTACAGAATGGCTCTGCTGTGCACTGTCCTGAAAACAAATAAGAAGTCAGGGTGGACTCCAGGGGTAAAATCTGCATCCTGAACCTTGGTGAGTGTTTGGGGAAGAGGAGGGATCTCATCTGATTCYCCTGAAAAGTTAACCTGAACAGCTACCTCTCTCCTCGTGAGCCTCCATGTCAAGGGCTTTGCCAAACATCTTAGAAASCCTAAAAGCATGAACTCCCTCTTTACACACAGTTAGGATCACTTTTCATGCAGCAACAGGCCAGTGAGATGTTTGGAGCCTTTCTTTGGCTCTGAAAACCCCCTTTTCTCTGCAGTGACAGAAGAGATTGCAGAGCCATGGCACAGTACAGCAGTGACAAATCCTGGTGTGGGATTCCCCCACAACTTAGTCCACAGTTGCATTTTCTTAGGGATGCACAACATGCCATGATTAAACTTACCTGTCCCCCAATTCCTTTTGAGCCTATTAGCTAGGTTCAGACAAACATGACAGAGAGGTAGAATAAAAGTGTCCCTAAATAAGTTTATTACGAAGATAGATGGACAGGAAGATGCAAGAATTTGCAAAATGAGGGGAAAACTAATGAGATCTGTTTCTTAGCCAGCAGAAGATCCACAGAGGAAGGAGCTGCTGGAARCCAGGCTTCATTACTTCTGTTGTTCATACAACTATTTGTTTAATCATGTTTTGCATTCATAAAGGATTTCTATGCAAAAGGCTAACACCAAAGCAACATGCCCATCTTCTTTTGCAACATGCCCATCTTCATGAAATCCTCACAATGGCTGATTGTATTATTTAATGCGCTCACACTCATTAGCTTTAGATCCTACACATACTTCTTGCCATCAGGCTGGCAGCTTGCAGCTTAACTTAGACCATTGCTGATTCACCAGACATCTGAAGCAGTCAGCTCTGCTTTGTTGACTGTGACTTTAGCATGAACAATTGGATCTGTTCTAAACATTGAKATTTAATGAACAACAGCACAATCTATAAACAGGGATAGAGAGGAAAATAGAGGACTTTTTTAAACTGAATTTCTTTTCTTTTCTCTTTTTTTTGATTACCAAGTTCAGAGAGAAATGCCCAACATCACCAAGGATACATTACGCATAAGTACAGAAAATGAGCGTACCACAAAATTGGCAACCCACTCCACAGAATGGAGAAATGCTCTAATGCATAAAGAAATAAAAATAAAAAAAAAAAAAAGGAAAAAAGAAGAAAGAAGTAAGAAGAAAGAAGAAAGAAAAAGAATCATCTCTGTGAGATGATTCCCACATAATTTGGAAGTACTTTCATCCAAAATGTTTAATAAAATGGGCAAGATCAGGACCTATACCATTTTCTTACTTTGTCTTATTTTTTTTTCATTTTTGTTAAACAAAAGGAGAAGAATAATTACAAATAAGTCCTGGATAAAGTATAATATGGGTCTGGTAGAGCCCAGGATAAGAAGTTCCATGATTTTTTAAGATACACCTAATTTCTTCTTCACAAGTCACTGACCCTGACCCCTCAAGATGAGATAGTCTATCTCTCCTCTAAGAGCAACCCAAAGGTGTGTTGAGCACAACACATAGTCCCTTGGGCATGAGAGACCCTGGGGTAAGGTAATTTTTAGCCAGGGAATGCTGCAACAAAAGTATTCAAATAGCACAGCCCTAGTAGAGCACCTCTCTATCTGCTTAGGAGGCTCTTGGAAGACATGGTTAACTGGAAAGGCAAGAGTTACCTCATCCAGATATGGGAAAGATTTGCTAATGAGTGGGAACAGATGCGAGTAATGTGGTCACAGTTGTTTTGTAGGGCTGAGCTAGCCCCTTGTTTGCACCTTGGCACCGGTCAGCAGGGAATCGCTTACTCACCATGGCCTTGAGCAGCATATATGTGTATACCTAGCATATATGTATAAGCTTCAGGCCTCCACCTCTCAGTGTCTTCTGTTCAGGCCCTGAAGGAAGAAGAACTGTTACCTGCTCTGACTGACCTCAAGGGAAAAAGAAAAAAAAAAGAAAAAGAGATTTAATTTGGTAGTAAAAATACAGCACTCACAGCATCCCTAATTTGAGGTGTATTAGGAAACCAACCAAGACAGCAGTATAGGGTGGTGGTGTCCATGATAAAATAAATAGAGTGGCCTTGTATGTCACTGCAGAGATCCTCTCAGCTTTATGCTTTCATCACAAGACTTGACCTAGCAACATAACTGGAACTGATAAGCAGTTTGATCACCAGGGTTTACCTGAGCTCCACTGCCTCCATCTAGCAAAGACTGCACAGCATGACTGTAGAGACACCACTCATCCCTCAGTCATTGCTATTTTTAAACTAGAAGGTACCAGAATATGCTCTCTTGGATGGTTCCTTAGTAGAAACGTATTTCATACTTTGAAGATGTTTTAATGACATTTTTCTTTCTCTATGTTCCAGCTTTTGTTAGTTTTACAGATCTAGTTTTCTTGTAAGGTGTTCTGCAAAAATCAACACTTGGTAGAATTTCAAGCAAAGATGCCAGTAGCAAACACCAATGCTTCTTCTGAAAAGACCTTTTTGCTTGAGTGTGGGGGACATCTGAGAGGGGGAGGCTGTTGGCTTCCACTCATGGGCCGCTGAGCACAGGGCCTTGTGAGACAGTGCCTGTCTGTAAGGTGCTGCTGTGCATTTCTCACCAGATAAGTGGATTATTACCCTGGCTTGCAGCTGCTTCACAGAAATAGGTCAGCTCAGAAATGAGCTTTGCCTCTCCTATTTGCCATTAGAAACATCCAAGAGGAAAAGTGCCTGCTTGCAGGGTCCTTGTCCAGGGAACATTAAACTCTTGAACAACAGGCTGTCTATGTCAATGTTCCATTAAAAAAAAAAAAAAAAAAAAAAAAAAGACTTTAAATGAAGAAGAACCTCCTTTAAAGGAACCTGGGCTTTCCACAAAGCCTTACTTCTCCACATCCACACTGAAGGAAAAATTTATTGTAAAATTGAAAGCTGCTGTTTTGGCCCATGCTCCCCACACACTTGACCGAGGCTATGCTGACTGTAATACAACATACATCCTTAACACAGGAGCCAACACACTCAAAGCACTCTTCCATGGGATCAGATTCTGGAATAAGGCTCACAGCACCCTATTGTCTCCATTTATTCTGGTACTTCTGGTTTTCTGGGTTAACTATATTTAACCCAGCACTTCTAAACATCTCACCACTCTGCTTTCCCACCACACACATATTTGCACCTTGAAAGTGCATCTAGATTGTGAAAAGGGTGGTGCTTTGAAGGAATAGGGAGCCACAGTGCAAACTCCAGATCTAAATCTCACTTCAGCCACTCCTGCCATCTGAGTAAATACAGTCAGTGGAACTGGCAAGAATAACAATATAAAACACTGAAATCAAGAAATGCACTGAAACCAAGAAATGACTTTGATATGAAGATTTCTCTGTCCATTCCAATCACTCCTCTTCCCTGACGATATACCTCAGCTAACCACTTTGGAGTGCAGAAGGATGGTAAAGTTTTCACTCTTGCCTTTCTTTTCTTTGTTTTTCTTTTTTTCCTTTTTTTCTTTTTACCCTGTCTTTGCCCCCTTCCTTTTTTTTTTTTTTTTTGGTTAATAATTTTTGGTATATGATAAAAGCCTTTTCCCATTGTATCTGGTATGACTGGAGAATAGCAGAGGGAAACTCTTGCAGGAAATGTCCCTCTTGCAAGAATTACAGATTAAGAAATCTAGGTATTTTATCATTTTTTTTGAGTGCTTACCCAAAGAGCAGCTTCTGCACACTTACCCCTCAAAGGTATTTATGCAGTAAAATCCCAGCTGTAAGCTGGTATAAACCGGCTTAGCTCCCTGAATTTCTAAGGAGCTAATCCGGTTTTCTTCCACTGCCGATTTGGCCCAGGGTTCCGCATCCTGTGCATCCGAATTACTCTGGTTTAGCAGAGAGGTTCTGTGCACTATTTTCCCCAGTGAAGCCGTGCGGGTGATAGATGCCAGGAAACATCTCTCTCACTCTATATCACGCAGAGCAGCAGGTCATTCAGGTCTACAAATTAATTTGCCTCTTAGAAGGGGATGAGGGCTGGGGATGCTGCTGGCGGCTCCCTTTTCCAGAGGAGCAAGGCAGATTTTGCTCAGGCTCCAGTGAGCCCGGCTTTCCCGGATCCCATCACCACATGCTGTGGAGTGTGGGAGCTCCACAGGTGACTAACCCCAAAATGCACCACAAAAATCCACCCTGCAAGGGCGGCAGCTGAATGGAGCTGGGTCCCTGCTGGGAGAAATGGAGGAAACGGTGCTCCGTGGGCTGCTCCCGAGAAAACTGCTCCGCGGCCGGTTCGAAGCGGCACATGAATTAATTGTGCCATTTCCATGACATTCTGCTGCAGTGTGAACATATTAATAACTGCTCATCCCAGAAACAGCTTTTTCCTCCCACGTGAGGGGGGAAAAATATCCATCTGAATTTTTTAGATTATGTGACAGGCTTGCAAACTGTTGTTAACTTTATCATTTGGGATATGGATTAGACTGCAGCACATTAATTTATTGGGAAGTAAGAGCTGCCTGTTCATCTCTTTTCCGTTATGACATCTGCAGCAAAAGCACGATGGGGGCCAGACAGACAGTGAATAATAGACCAGAATATGAAGTTTGGAGAGGGAAAAATGGCAAGGTTTGCTTCAGATATAATTGAACCCATTAAGCAAAAAAATAATAAAAAAAAACACTCAGTGTTCCTTCAGACCAGATATTGTTCTTAATGAAATTGCAGATAATGAAACCTGCCAGTGAAAAGAGGAATCAATTAAAACCTCCTAAAGTGGGCACAGAAAAGTCAAAGAAAAGCTGTGATTAAACACTTTTTGCTGGAATCTGGATGTCTCTGTAGCTGCATGCCTTGCTCCCCAGAGACTACTTGGGATTCATCAGGGCTCAGCCTGTTGGGGCTGGATACCTGCCATTCACTGGAGGCCGAAACTCCCATGAGGTGGCCCAAAAAGGCTTTGTATCTGGTGGCATATTGTGCTGGGTGCTTTTGAGCTCCCGTGGAAGGGGTCTGCACCTCCCCTGCTGGAGCAGGGCTGGGGTGAGTGGGGTGTCCTCCTGCCGGTGCATTTCTCTCTGTCCTGATGGAGCTGCCCACAGAGTCGCTATTACGTTAACAACCACGTGTGAGCAATTATGCAGCACAAAAAGTGCAAGGCTTTGGTATTTAAGTGTAGTAGCCCCTTAATTCAGACGCATGAATCTATTTGCATTATCTATTTAGAGTGTGCAGTCAGTGTCCATGAACTTCTAGCCTGAAGTTGCCAAGTCATGACAGTATGGTAATGCTATCACCTCGGAACAAGTTACAAGCCTGCATTTTATTTTAAAACTTAACATTAAGGACAAATCAGCTACAGGGCACAGCACTCGCTGCCTCTCTGGGTGCCACTGCTCAGCCTTATTTTCCAGCTCAGCAGGGTCCAAACACACTGTCCCAAATCCTTCAGGATTTCTCTCCTCATCAAGGTATGTTTGGAGAGCCATGATGTGGCAAAATTCAGCACATGCTGCTAAAAATGGTCCACAAGCATTTAAATAAGTCTAGCTAATTCATGCTGAAGGTATTCCCAGGCCCTACTTAATTCATGTTATGTAAACAATTCCAGCAGTGACTTTTTTCCTTTGTTCATATTAATTCACTGAATGTGTGCGTGTGTGAGAGGCTGAGATTTATATCAGGAGCGTTTACACAATCTTGCAATCTCTTTGATTTCCCTCTTTTTATTTGCCAAAAGTATCAGTCCCCCAAGCCAGAAGCAGAACAGTCTGTCAGGGGAGCAGAGGGATTGCTGGACATTGGGTTGGGCCACTGCTTTGTCACGTCCAGGGCTCCATCTCTGTCAGTGGTCAAAGCAAAAAGCACAAGAAACAACATTAAGAACAATCTCGTGGTAATATCCCCATAGGGGAAGCTAATTCCACACAGTTAACCATTCCCTAATACCATGAAGCATGAGATTTTGTATCCTTTGTATTTTTTTAATCTAGTCTAATGTAGCTTTCGTTATCCATACAAATGTCTAGTCTATTTTGAATCCAGCTAGTCTCTTGGGTTTCATGATAGTTTGTAGCCATGGGTTCCCAGGGTTAAGTGTTGTCTAGAAAGCATTTCCTTATCAGTTTTAAATCTTCTTTTTAGTTCCCCTTTTGAATTTCTTCATTGACTGACTCTTGCTCATGAATTAAGAAAGTGATTCGATGAGATCATCTTTTCTGATCTTTTCATTATTTCTCATTATCCCTCCAGATTCCCTCATTTTATCTACATCTTCTCTGAACAGAAACGATGAGCACCTTTCTCATACAGTCTCTTCTCATACGGAGCCCTTTCCAGGACTCTCACCATTTTGCAGAGATCATGCACCTTTTTTTATTTTGTATAGTACTGGTAATCCTTAATCCAATCATACCGCCTGACCCAAGGAGCTTTGTAAAGTTTGCATTGCCTTGATGGATCAGGTGGGGAAGAAGTCTTCACAGGAAAAGGCCCACATTGCTGAGCAGCTCAAATGCAATCGTTATAATTGGACAATATCCACTAAATTAAAAAAAAAAAAAAAAAAAAAAAAAAAAATTGTTCATTTGGGATAAGTGAGCCCAAACATGTCAGAATCAACAGGTTTGTGAAGTACCAAAGTGGTCAAAACTATAAAGCTGTCAAAGCTTGTCCATAAAGCCCGCAGAACTGTTCACCCAGATTTCTCGTGGCCCAGCAACCTCCCTGGGCAGTGGAACTGCAGGCTTTTTGAAGAGGCACAAGTCCAGGAAACAGATGCAACTTTCCCATGCTCCAGTTCAGCTGGGAACACACTTGGCAAAGCAGAAATAAATCACAGGGAACTTGCTGTCATTTTCCTACCTTCCCGCAAAATCCTCGGCTGCTGCCGCCTTACTGGCTGGAGCTGGCGTAGCCTTTAAATGAAATCTGGGAGGCTGGCACCAGCAGCCTTGCCTAATTTTTAGCTAATACCTCGGTGGGTTCCGCGCTCGCATCTGGCCAGTGCCGTCACGCTGAGCGTGATGAGCGGAGGCTGCGGCTCTTTCCCGAGCAGGGAGCCGGGGTACCGCGACCGACAGCCCGAACAGGGGCTTGTTCCAAGCACAACTGCCTGTCGCAGCCAGCAAAGGGTCTGCGGCGCGGGACTTCTCCCAAGGCATAAAAAAAAGAGAGAGAGAGAGAGAGAAATGTGTTAACTGTGCTAACAGTGCCAAGTAATATGCTTCGTTAAAAATTTAATCACCTGCAAGTGCAAAACAAGTGCAAAGCAATCATGTTGTAATTAGCACAGCAATTAACACCTCCCTTTTCGATAGCACATGCATCCTAGGAAGTGCATGATTGCAAGTGTTTATGTTGCTGACAGACTAAGTTCCTATAGAGAGGAAAAAATTACTTAAATAGATTTTTTTCCCCTTGTCTTTTTGGCATTTGGGCTGTTATGTGTCTATGAAACCCCAGCACCAGCTGCCATACTGGTTTTGTGCAAGTGCTGCTCCATGCAGAGCGCACCTCGCAAACACATCCTGATCGAGAGCCTCCTGAAAGGGGGCTGCAAACCCCTATTGCCCTGCTGTGAAGCAGAGACATAAATATTGTGGCAGCAAATGCAACACTCATATTGATATTAGGAGATGTTTTTCTTGCAGGCGGCTGCATAGCACGAAGCAAGTACCCTTCAGCACAGGGAGGCACAGCAAAAGGAATAGGGGGACCCAGGATCATGGATTCAGACGGAGTTTATAACTAAAATATGCCTCATTGCATGGTAACAAGGTCACTCTTCAGAGCGTCCCACAACATAGACAAGAAGCTCTCCCAAGGTTGAGCTGGCAGCAGTTTGGTTCAGCTGAGCAAACTGGCAACTCCAGGAAAGGTTATGGAAAGCCACCTTGCTCCATGTGGCTGCTGCCCCCTTCCCAGACCACGGCAATGGCCACGCTCCTTCCCTCAGTCCCTCACCACTCCAAGGGGACCTGTTCCCTGTCAGTCCCAGTTCTGTTTGTCCTTCCCCCAGGACTGGGTGATGGCTCCTTATAAGAGACCACATGAGGAAGGATAACTGGCTCTCAGCATGATCTTGGCTGAGTTATATCACAGAATCACAGAATATTCAAGGTTGGAAGGGACCTCTACAGATCATCTAGTCCAACCTTCCTGCTCAAGCAGGCACACCTAGAGCATGTGGCACAGGGCGGCATCCAGGCGGGTTTTGAAGACCTCCAGAGAAGGAGACTCCACAACCTCCCTGGGCAGCCTGTTCCACTGCTCTGTCACCCTAACAGTAAAGAAGTTGCTCCTCACCTGGAGACGGAACTTCCTGTGCTCCAGCTTGTGGCCATTACCCCTCGTCCTGTCACTGGCCACCAATGAGAAGAGCTTGTCCCCTTCCTCCCTGCATTCTCCCTTCATGAACTTATACATATTAATCATATCCCCTCTGAGCCTTCTCTTCTCCAGAGAAAACAGGCCCAGCTCACTCAGCCTCTCTTCATACGAGAGATGTTCCATTCCCTTAATCATCCTGGTTGCTCTTCTCTGCACCCTCTCGAGAAGCTCCACATCCCTCCTATACTGGGGTGCCCAGAACTGAACACAGTACTCCAGGTGCAGCCTCACCAGAGCTGAGCAGAGGGGCAGGATCACCTCCCTTGACCTGCTGGCAACACTCCTCCTGATGCAGGCCAGGATCCCATTGGCCTTCTTGGCCACAAGGGCACTGCTGGCTCATGGTTAACTTAGTGTCAACCAGGACTCCCAAGTCCCTCTCCGTGGAGCTGCTTTTCAGCAAGTCGACCCCTAATCTGTACTGGTGCCTGGGGTTATTCCTCCCCAGGCGCAGGACCCTGCACTTGTCCTTGTTGAACCTCATGAGGTTCCTCTCTGCCCAGCTCACCAGCTAAAGTATTTGAGTGCAGCCCATAAAATGCCTTTACTTAGGGGCTGTTCAACTTGTGTAGGGGCTGTTCAGTTTTAACAAAATATTCTCTTAATGGGATGCTGCATTCAGCAACCTGACATAAAATCAAGGGCTCCTGTGATTGCTCAGTGCACCCTAAGAGATGGCCCATGAGCTTGGCATCTGAAAGCTGAGATCCAATGGTGAAAGCCATCGTTGCAAATAGAAACCAGGAGGCCACTCTCGATGACTTCCCCCTTCCAGACCATGCTATTATTGAAAGATATCTGCATCACATGGTACATTACTAGGATTCATATTTGCAAAGTATTTTGAAGATGCTGGAGCTACAAGCAAAGTTGTCATTAACAATTGTGAGCCAAAGTAATGAACAAACCATGTCTTCTAAAAGAAAAAGATACTCCCTATATAAATTTACTGCATTCTTGAAGAAATTCATATTTTCTGCACAAGTGATTCCCTTAATGTACACAATACTGGAGCACAAATTCAAGAATTACCATAGAACCAGGTAGAAGGAAGGTGAAAAACAAGCTGAGTAAGAGTAGCTTTCCTATCTTACCTATCTTACCTATCTTACCTTGCTATCCCTATATATTCCCAGATTTCTTGAGCCACTTCAAATCTGAGACAGAAATCGGATCTGAAATTATATCAGTTTAAAGATGATTTGAGTACAGCTTCTGACAACCCTGGGGGCCAATTTTCACTCTCCTCCCTCCAGCCAATGGACCTGTGTTTAGTTAGAGACCATTGGGTGTCTCAGTTGTATTTTATTTATGCTTCTGTCCCCACAAATGAAATACACCAGCCTTCTAGCACCATTTCCTACCTCTAGAGATCATTTCCTTGAAGCAGAGGTCTTTGAGCTAATTTCATTCCCTTTCCTGACACATACTTACACTGTTTTGTGCTCACTTCCACATTGCCAGCCTGCTGTTCAACCTAAACGTATGCCTGCCCTGTCCTACCAAGCAGAGGTCAAGTGTGCTTTCAATAGGCAGTGGCAGACACTTACCTCTATCACACAACATACTTTGTTTTTACAAATATCCAGAATGATAGGGGCTTTAGAGACCCGGTATGGATCCCTTAGTGCTGCCAGAGCCAGCAAGAAGCACCTCCGAGGATCTCCATTAAAAATTCTGCCACCACCTTTGTGAAAGATTTGGGATGATTTCCCTGCTGGAGTTCACCTTCTCAAAGGCACACTGCTAAATCATCCCTGCCAGAGATGACTTACCCCTGAGGCTCATAAAAGTACTTCTGAAGAGCAGTCATGTTGGTACTTGAAACACACTGAAGCAAAACTGGTGTAAGGCTGGGGAGGACTCCTAGGGAGGATACCCCCGAAACACTGACCCAAGATGTTGCTCTCAAATGACAGCAGATTTCAAATAACATAAATACAACACTGACCTGTGCTATAAAAGCACACAGTATGTTTCTGAATAAGGTTTTGTATAATGTACAGTCAATTAACTAATAAAGCAGATAATAGCCATCTGAACACTAAAAAGCATCCATCAAATGTGGAACAAGGTTTTGTGCRCGTTTCTTGTTAAAATATTTTCAACACAGCAGAAAGTTTAAAGTATGTGCAGCTCCTATTTTCTTTAAACCATGTAGAGCTGGTATTTATCACAAGCGAAAGGCTAGGAAAATCAGTGAGGATATGGGGGAGCCTTGTATGCATAAGAAACCACATATTTGTGTAATTAAGAGCTCGTGGTTCAAGATATAGGCAAAATGCAACAAAACTCTCAATCCAGGTGTAAGGGAAACAGTTCATGCTCATGCAAGGCCATAAAGGGAGCATGTGGACGCCTCACACAGATAGAGGCCACCACCAAAAAAATGTCCAGGAAAGGGTACAGAGCTAGTCATATGCAAGCAGATGTCAGCAGGGAGTTAAAAGAACTGGTATCAACCTTCAGAACATTTGGCTCTGAAATGAAAGACTAAAAGACCAGTTAKCAGCACAAACTAGGACCTGTGATTTGCTCGAGTAGATAGATGATCAATCTATCCTGATGACTAGATGGTCAATCACAGGGTTTGGAAAAAACTGTGGAGTATGGAATCATTTGCAATCAAGTCTTTTTCAATAGAGAGATGAGATTTTCAAACAAATCCTCATAAACAGACAGCTATCATGGCCAACTATGACTAGTGGGATCCAGTTGCTTTTGCCAGTAAAATCTGCTYCCAGCGCATTTGCTCCTTGGACTGCCAGACCAAGTCAAGGGAACCGATATGTCTATAGCTTTGAGCATCACACTAGAGGCATCACCTTGAAGACATTCAAAGGGATAAATGTGGATGGTGAAAGAACACTGGCATTATATAGTTCATTCAGTCAATAAGACATGCATCTTAGAAATAAAAGATTCTGGATAGAGAACGGAAGATAGCAAAGCAATGAAAGAAGACGGGACACCCAAGAATACCTCAACTCTAGGTGTAGTAGGCTAACGAGGCATTTAGGAAAGTTAACCTGCACCATTCATGCACACAGCATATTTTACAAATGTAGTGAATGCTAAAACTGCCAGTACAATCTAAATGTGTGTGGCTTGGCTCCCTCTTAGTGGGAACTGTGCATTTTATGAGACCYCTGTTCCCTCACTACAGGATAATAATCTACCTAACCTTGACAAGCACTGCTCTCCCACATCTAGGGGAAGATAACCCTCCCCACTGACATTTCTGAGTTTGGAAAGAAAGAGGGAGAAAAGCTCAACAGAAAAAAAAAAAAAAAAAACTCATTCCCACTCATTTTGCATATCCAGGTTCCCAGGCACCCATCCCTTTTTTACTGAAGGGGGAGAAGAAATATATTTAATAAAGATCTGGCAGGAGTATGATGAAATAATGAGTAGGATGAGACCATGTTACATAAATTGGCAAGGTTCCAGCTTGTAAATGATTAAAACAAAAGAAAAAGGGAGTTTCCGTGAAGACTAACGTAAAAAGCATTTTATAATCAAAAGGCCTGAAACTATGGGGGCTGATGGGAACGTCTAGCAAAACAAGCCTATTCTGAAGCTTCCAGATGATACATGGAAACTTAATCAGCTCATCTCAGTCAACCTTAAATCAAAGAAAAGACTGATTGGAGGTTCAAAGAGAAAAGTGGTTTTGTGGCTCAAGTACAAGAGCGAGGCACTTTCCCGATTCTGCCACAGATTTCCTTTGAGATCTTGGGCAAGTCACTTAATTGTATGATATTTAATTTCACAACTATTGGGTACAATTGTTTGGTACATATGTATATTCCAATTTGTCCCTGGAAGTGGACAATTATATTTATACTTGGCTGCTTACACTCACATATACCATTTAAAGAGCACTGCTGCTAACAAGCAGGCCTTGAAATTTCTGATATATACTTTTTTTCTTCCACTGTAAAATATGCAGAAGCCTCATATACCTTTATAATAGTGCTGTCATATTGAATTAGTGCATAATATTTCTAGAGATCTTTGAGCAGATAACATGGGAATGAGAGAATTCTCTACAACTTACTGCTATGATATTAAGAGTGAGTGCTTACTCGTCAGGTGAACACCAAGGTAAAGAAAKGCTAAATTGGTTACACCTTCATTTCTGTTAAGAAAAGCATCTCTTAACTGTTCAACATAGCTATAATTTTTTTTTATCAAAAGCAAAAACCCAGGGACACTAAGCCTGAGAATTTTATCTTCAGGAGAGACACAGGCCTAATTTTGGTTGGAATAAAAAATTTGTTACTCAAAAGCAAATGCTAATGGGCTCCAGCCTTTAAACTAAATAAGCTAAGAGGCCTTGAAGAACTTAGAGATCTTCAAGGGGAGTTCAACAACTATATACAGTCAGAGCCCAACCTTAATGTCTTTTTATCTTCTAAATTTGCGTGTGTGTGTTTATGTGCATGCACACATTTTTAAAAGCCTATTCTTCTGTACACTGAAAATTCAGATGAAAGTAAAGAAGAGGAAGGTTAGATCAGGGAAGCAGGACTCCTTTATACTGTTTCCAAGCTCTGCCCTGATGCATTGTGTAACCTTGGGCAAGTCATTTAACTTGTCTTGCTCATCCATCAGATAGAAAGATGATGCTTATCTATTGCATGAAAATGAGTTAATTGCTGTTTGCCAACTGCTTTCATCTCTGTGGATGAATCAGATTGACTCCATATATGTGAGTGTGTGTAATTTTGCATGTATATTTTTATTTGGAGCCTGCTTATGTCTTGGAGCATAACTTCTTCAGGTCAACACTGGTTATCTGCTTGGCAGAGAGCCCTTGTTGTACATTTCTGATGTAATGCAAATCATACCAATGAGAAACATATAAGTGAAAGGTATTACTCTTATCACCATCATTAGTTGTTGTTGTTGTTGTTATTATTATTATTGTTATTATAGTTTCACAGTTAGAAGCTGAGATAGGACCACTTTAAAAAATATGGCCCCAAGAAAGAAGTCTGCTCGTGTTGGTGTTGTCTCTAAAAATAAAAGACTTGGAAGAGGCAAACCCTGGAACTGCTTCTACGAGGATATATTGACTTAGAGTTTCCCAGGGGCATCAAAAACTTCTAAACTAATTCCTTTATAGGCATTCAAGAACTGACCTATGCAAATGCATGGCCAGTGGGTGGCTCTCCCCAAAACAACAGATCTCCTCCCTCAGAGAAGAGTCACAGATCTTAGGACATATTTTAAAATTATTTTATTTTATTTTATTTTATTTTATTTTATTTTATTTTATTTTATTTTATTTTATTTTATTTTATTTTATTTTATTTTATCATTTCATTTCATTTCATTTCATTTCATTTCATTTCATTTTTGAATACAGAAGGAAATTGCAGTAAAAAGTTCAGGGAGATATAATTAGGAGAATTCCCTAAACTATGACCACTCCCCTGGAAAAGAGTCCAAGGGCTGTGCAACCCCTTAGGGAAAATGTCCTTTTCTTCATTATCCATGAATGCACTATGGATCATGCCTTATCTATGAGTGGTGTGTGGAATAGATGCCGCTACTTAAGGATGGAGAGAAGCCTACAGAGGCCAAAGAGGCACCACTGCTTTGGGAAACAGGAACAGAATGAGCAGCAGTCAAGACTAGTCTCTGCTGTGTTTGAAAGGTATGATCTTTAAAAATATATAACTGTTAGCTATAAACTCCTGTCACTCTTTCTTGCAAGGCACTCCGTCATGACAAAATTTCTACAACTAGAAAAAGAGGACAGGTTTTTAATTCCTATCTGACCCATGTTCTTGCTACAGAAGATGCCAAGCAACCAAGAGGGCCATATCAGTTGCCCTGCTTTGGTGTGTAGTTACAGTCACCATTGCCTCTTTAGAGTGACATCACAAAAAMCACTAATTCTGCAACCGCATTTAGGTCCAACAAAAAGATTTAACTTGACAAAGCTCTCACCAGGCATAGTTATTAAGTAAAAGGAGAAAAAAAATCCAGATTTCCTGATGTTTTGTTCAATACCCCCAACACTAGACTGTCCTTTCGTTGGGATTAGATCTCCCAGTTTTATGTCTGTGTTTGAAAACACTGCAGTGATGACATTTGACCTCAGAAGGGAGAAGGGAGCTTTGAAATAGCTGCTCTTTCAGTCTTATGGACCACAACAGCATCCCCTACATCAAGGTGCTGATACCTCCCATCTGGATCCTTTCCTTGGCCTGAGGGTTCAGCTAGCCCTCTTTCCCTTGGAAAAACACATATTTTTCCAAAAATGTTTTCTACTCAGTATCTCTTCTTCTTCTTCCTTCCACAGCAGAGAAAGAAAGGGAAGTTTTTATCCATCCTTTCCATGCCTGGTTGAATATTGCCTATAAAGACTTGTTTTTATTCTTCCYACACTTTCATCACTCCAAGTATGAAAAACTTAATAGACTGGTGCCCATTGCATATTTATTGGATGAAATGGTAGGTGCTGTTAAAGTGTTAACTTGTGGGACTTTTGTTATAGATTGCAGTGCTTGTCATTATTTAGGTTAGATTGGTTAGCTCATTTTGTTGTTTCACTCGGCTTGCTTTACTCGCTATTTATTGGTTGAGTTATATAATGAGTATGATTAAATTAATAGATTTTAGAATGTAAATGAGTTTCCACTAGTGTTTATTAGATACATTTACGGATAGAGTTTAAATAAAAACAGAGTCTGAAATCAGAATTACAGTGCATTCTCATGTTAATGGATGGCATGGATCGAGCTTGTTGTTTTTTACAGCTGCGTGTCTGAAAATATGCCATCTATTCCACTCTGACTCTGAAAATGTTAATGGCAGAGGGTGGCACAATAATTTTTTTTAAGGCCTAATTCTACTCAAATACAGGCATTCAGCTCTCAGTGGACTGACCGTCTTTGCCTAGGTAATAAGGACTTATGGTTGTAGAGATTCCAAAGAAGCACTCATTAAAAATGAGCCTCTTCTCCTTGTTCAACRTTGGTTAGGAAGGCTGAGGCCCAGCAGCAAAAGATATGGTTGTAAAAGCATAGATTCATTCAAAAGATGTCTTTYCCCATGCCTCCTATACTTCCCGAGGTCTTTTAGGTGGCAAGTATGTTTTGCCTCTGCTCCTTCTTTCCAAAAGGTTACTGTTAAGCATCTCTATTACACAAGCATTTTAGCCTTATTTTTATTTTTGGTAGTGGAAAGACTAGTGGTATTTAAATGAGTGGCTACCACTGAACAGGGGCCSTTGCATGTTTCCCTGCCATTTGCGTGTAGTAAGACAGTATTGGTGGTAACAAGATTTCAACTCAGTGAAGCATTGGGGGTGACACTCCTCTGGCTGTTCACCTTTGACAATGTGAGGAAGAAATAGCTTTCCTAAAGCGCCTTTGCAGTCACTCTCAATTATGGGCATGATAATCATTCCATCAGATTTCTAGGAGCTACATCCATACTGGACATCCATCATGTAGATGAGGCACTCTAGGGACATGGTTTAGCAAGCATGATGGTGATGGRTTTATGATTGGACTTGATGATCTTGAAGGTCTTTTTCAAACATGATGATTCTATGATTCTGTGGTTCTATATCGACCTGGAGCTTTTCCTCCCCAGAAGAGGAAAACTACCTTTCCAGTTCAGAGTGCAACCATAAATGTCACACCAAAGGGCACAAAACCATCCCTTGGGCTGCCTTGTTCTTGGGGAGCTAACTCACTGCTTCAGATTTGCCTCCGCCCTACCATGCTCATCCTTGGTGTGCCTTGGTCTGCCTGGCTTGTTTTGCTTCACARAAGGCTTTGCTCCTTTAAAAATTATTTCCTTCAGGATGTTAGTGATGTAAACTTGTTTAAACCTGAGCACACAGTTAAGTCAGCTTTGTAATTAATTGCCTCATCATTTCAGTCATACTTCAGGAATGCTGCACTGCTGGTTCACAATAAAATAATAAAAAAAGGGGCTAGATCCCCAGCAGAGATCTACARCATACAAAGGCACGCTGATCTATAGCAGCAGCTCAGGCTCGGACCCAAAAAAGGATGAGGAAAGGAAGGTAGAGTGTGGCCAACCATTGCCCAAGCACACGGAGGGAAGCAGAGACGTGGCCCAGAGGGTGGACGCTGCCCCAGAGCACAGCCCGTTGTGAGCTCTTGGCTGCACATCCAGGAAAGGATTAACTCCCTGAGGCACAGACCTCAGCAGACGTAACCGGGGGGCTGCTGTGTCATTACGTGACCGCTTTCCAACGGGTCAGGTGCCACAGAGCCCTGCAGGGCTCATACTCATCCCTATCTGAGAGAGGAAAGAAGGCAAGCAAAGCACCCATTAGCAATGCAGAGGTAATGAAAATAGTGTGAGGCTGAAAAGTGYGTCTTGGGATGTCAAATGCCTGTCTGGTAACATTGGAAAAAGAAGCAGAGGGATGACAGCAATGCCTACTCCCTCACCTATCTGCAGTAAGAGTTAATGAAGGAGAAGCAGGTTCCCACCTATAAAACTCCAATTACATTCTTTTTACTTGCTTCTAAAGGTATTTGTTAGAGGGCATTTTTGGAAGGTAGTATCTCTTTTTGAGACTGATCTTTCCTGGGGGTGGGAAAGGGAGAAGACGAGAAGAAAAAGGAGAATCAGCCTCTCTAAGAAACAAAAGGCAGAAGAGGAAAATAAATAGTAAAGAGAGAAAACAAAAGAGTGAGCTGTGCCTCAAAGGACAAAGTATGATMGAAAGACTGATGGAAACAGGTACCAAAATGAGAAGAGACCTGAACAACTTCTAAATTAGTTGATTTCCTACATTTGCCCTATTTTCATTTATTTATCTCTTAATATTATGGGAAAAAAATGAAGAGTTAGAAGGGAGATAGCTATTTCAGATATGATATGCTGTTAATACTTGTGGCCACTTTATAATTGCTAGTTATGGTCCAATTAAATAAGTTGAGGAACAGAGCAAGATCCAAATGCCAAGATGAACAACATAGCCACCATAAACCTCTGCACAGGTCTTGTGCAGAGAGTACCCCAGGATATRTAATACAGCCTCCACTTCTGCCAGTGTTCAGTGCAGCCCCTGGGTTAGATGTCTCTGATGAAGTGAAGATACTGTGGTATGGATTTCTGGGAAGACCTTCCACCACCCAGGGAAAACAAATTGCTTTTGCCAGTTCATCTGCATTGTTATTGACCAGTTAGACCAGCAGAAATGTTGGTTCACAGCTCTTCCATGCCAGCAAGCAGCAGTTCTGGAGAGATCTGGGGGAATTCTAGCAGAAGGAGTTATAAAGAGCAGTGCCTATGATGAGGTACACTCAAGGAAGCCCTTATAATTTTTCTCACTGG
Source organism: Nothoprocta perdicaria (assembly GCF_003342845.1). Taxonomy (NCBI): domain Eukaryota; kingdom Metazoa; phylum Chordata; class Aves; order Tinamiformes; family Tinamidae; genus Nothoprocta; species Nothoprocta perdicaria. The sequence goes on from NW_020455454.1 coordinate 968,279, forward strand.
GTTGCAGATGACCTAATAGGCTCTTTTCCCATCTCTAATTTCTATGAATCTGCAGTCCTATTATTTATATTATATCTTGAGGGTTTCTTCAAGAGTAAATGATRTAATTATACTCTGCACCATAACATTTCAGGATCTACTGTAATAGGACTAAATATGCAATTATGTGGTTAGTAAATGTAAAAATACAAAACTCAAAATCTATATCCATGTACAGTAGCTTCATAAGAATTAGTTTCCTGTTATGTACACAGCAGATGTAATGTAATTATTGCTAACTGAAAAGTATCACCAGACTTTCATATGATATCAACAAAAAATGCCCCTCCAACTGATTCCTCATTCAAACAACAGAAAATGAGAGAATTCTTATAATTCTACCTTATCAGGGAAGTCTGGGCACATATATTTGAACCTCTATATATCAAATCCATACTTCTCAGGCTTATTTGTACACAGAACTCACAAGGATATATAATATATGCATTCACAAAGGGATGGATTAGGTTCACCTCTGGTGATACTCCATCAGCTTCACCCAAGTTACAGCAGAAGTGGGTCCATTATGCAACCTGTGTTGATTACTGATAGAAATAYTGATAGAGATAAAATTGGCTCCTGACATTTATACAACACCGTGTGACAAAAGAAAAACATCACGAAAGCATGAAAGAAACCACAGATTTGCAGTCAAGTTAGACTTAGGAGACATGATTTCTACTCAGAGGTTTGCCACAAGTTTTACATATAATGACAGAAAGTGAAAGAGGAGAAGAAAAACAAAAATAACAGAAAAGAAGAGAGAGGATATGAAGGGAAGGAAAACGAAAAAAAGGGAAGGGAAGAGAAAGGAAGGGAATGGAAATTTCATCCTGGACCTTGTGTGCAAGAGGAAATGGTATCTGTTAAAAGTGTGATTTTACACAAATTGTGATCAGCTAGTTCAAATGACCTTTTAATTTACGCAGAATCACAGAACGATCTCTAGAGATCATCTAGTCCAACCCCCCTGCTCTAGCAGGGTCACCTAGAGCACATGGTACAGGGTGACATCCAGGCAGATTTTGAAGATCTCCAGAGAAGGAGACTCCACAACCTCCCTGGGCAGCCTGTGCCAGGGCTCTGTCACCCTCACAGAAAAGTTGTTCCATACGAGGAGATGGAACTTCTTGTGATTCAATTTGGACCTATTACTCCTTATCCTGTCACTGGCCACCACTGAGAAGAGTTTGGTCCCATCCTCCCTGCATTCTCCCCTCAGATACTTATACATATGGATCAGATCTTCTCTCAGTCCTCTCTTCTCTAGGCTGAACAGGCACAGCTCTCTTAGTCTTTCCTCATAAGATACATGCTCCAGTCCCCACTTAAAAAAAACATGGAATGGACTAACATGTACCAAAGGAAAGCACATTTACCAAATAGCTAATTACATTAATTTTAAAAGAAAAAGATTTGAAGGGTTCTGTCAGAGTTAGCTTTAGAAATCACACCCAAGTTGAGATTCCCCCTCCCTTAAAGATGCCAGCGAGCTGCTTGTTGAATGGCTATGAATCCCTTCTGGCGAGTGGCTTCTGCTATGGCAAGTGGCTGACTATGAATAGGGAGGGCCAGTTGAGCCACAAGACCCCTTCCAACAGCCCTTCCACCGGAGGAGCAACGTTATACACCCCAAAAACAGGACCCATCAGGACCAATACACCAGAACCTAATGGAACATGGATGTTGTTTTCCTGGATAAGCTATACTTCAGTTATCCACATGTGAAACACAGAGGTAATACTTCAAAGAAGTGTTTTATTGCTAAGCAAACACCTGTCAGGTTTTCAGCCGCTACTGACACCAGGCCAACTACAACCCTCAGCAAATAGACGCTTACACCCCCACACAGGTACTAGAGCTATCCTTAATACAGAGTTAGAGCCMGATAAACATTACGCAATTCACATGCGTTACACACTGTCCAGGCAAGTCATGCTGGCTGTAGAGTAGTCCATGTTTAAAGAAATGTCATAACATTTTGCTATTGACATGAGAGGAGACAGTGGCAGTGGAGGTGTCTGTCATTTCAGCTTTCACAGGTAAACATAGAACAACACTTATTCAAACTTTATCCCTAGCAGTTACATCCACCACTACCTCTCTCATAGTGGTCCTTGTGATTCACTGAAGTGACAAGACCACCAGACCTATTCATCTCACGTTCAGATCATGGACACAGAGGATTATTTACAACTTTGCCACCAAAAAACATGTTTGTTTAGAGGGTTGTTCAGAAACTGTCATTATTTGCAACTCTCTCCTAATTTTTTACACCTTTCTGATACTTTCCGAAGAAAGTGAAGTGTTGACTGTATAGCAATACTAGAAGCACAGCAGAAGAGGTCACAAAGCATCCAAGTAAATGAGACAGCAACAACAGTGGCTTAATAGGAGTATAAGCTTTAGTATGTACTCGTATTAAAAAATGCTCAGGAACCTCTGCTTTGGCTAAGAATATTATCTTGCTTTTTAGAAGCAATGTAAATCATCTGTAAAAGACCTCCATGTTGCATATTCTCTAAGTTTGAAGACCACAGCAGAACACTGAAGTTTGTTGCATTTTTCTTTCTTTTACATTTATTCCCAAACTTACAGAAGAATAAATAACWTATCATCCCTGCTATGGAGAACAGTTTGGTACCTGCATAACTTAAAAAAACATCCTGGTTCCTCTTGCCTCTTTTGATCAGTTATAATTTCCACTTCATACAGCTGAACTATTAAGATAAAGGTCAACATGATGTGTTGTAATAACATGTAGCTGTTCCACTTTGAGCTGAAACAGTTAGTCACATCCCCCTTTCCAATGTCCCCAGTTCTGTCATGCTATTGGCACAGGAATCATTAGTTTTGTAGTCACAATTACATAAGAACTAAGTAAACTGCAGAAATTTGTAAACTGTTGCATTGCTAAATTAAATGCTGTTTTAACTAACAGTTAATAGTGTTTACTGCTGTGTAATAGTAATTTTCATTTTTTACTGTATCTAATGACTTTCTGATGACTCAAATTCTCTGTAGGGATACCAAATCATTACATTAAGGATGAGTGATTTTAGTATGCAATGACTGATCAGTACAATAATATGTAGACTCATGCTTCAGCTAGTAAATTAAATCATTTACACCAGAGCGTTTGTCAACGAGGAGTTCAGTTACAGTGATGCATTATAATGCAGAATCTGCTCAAAATAAAGGACATGCTATATGAAATCTGTGCTACTTTATACACAGAACTGCTGAGGAGCAGGGGGTTATCACATCAAGACTCCACGCAATCACCCCATGGTCCCTAGCCATGAAGAATTGCTTTCACGTAGACTAGTTTGTTAGAGTAGTTCACTTGCACATAGAAACATCTGAGAAGCCTTCTGCAGTTGAGTTGAGTGTTTCTTTGGTGAGTAGCTCAGCACAGTCTCATTTTAAAAGACCACATAAGTTCATTGCTTAGGTACAGCCCAAGAAGAGATCCGAATACAGCCTCTCTCTCCTTCTASCACAGTTTCCCAGTGCAGGCTTTGGTTTGGGCCAAAAAATTATACCTATGCCAAAATGATCAGAAGAACTGAGGAGAGATGCTTGATGTTTCAGTGATTTGCTTGAGGCACCAAGAGGCCTAATTTGCAGAAATGTGGGGGAACCAGAGTCTCCATGGACAGTATTTTGAATAGTTTTGGAAACTATAGTTTTTTGAGGGAAAAAAATCATATCCCAAAATCTCAGTCTTATCTCCCCAGGTCAGAGGCCATGCATCACAGTTGAGCTATTGAGGCTCCATTGACTTTGACCAGCTACACTTATGTAAATACATGTGATGAATCAGAACCCRGTTCCCATCAAGGTATAATAATAACAGTCAGAAAATACCTGTAAGGAAATAATATTTCCTTGGAGAAATTTCCCCTGCTAACATTTTTTTAACCACTCAACCTGAAACCTCTGGAGGACGGTGGGAAATGCTGCATTATGTTTGAGYTGATTTCCATGATGCAGCAGTTTTTCTGTTAAAACAGAGCTCTGAACCTCTCATAAAGGGAGAGAGTTGTGACAAAAGGAAACACTCACTTTGTAAACATATTTAAATTCACATGAATATATTGCTTTTCAGGAACTTAATGACTCATTCAATATTTACCTCTGGGAAAGTCAGCGTCACAGAAACAGTGTATTTTCACTTGTGAAGTCTTCACTGTAAAAAATGTTCTCTGTGCTACTGTGTAAGGATTTAGATTTGCTGGCAATAGTTGAAAAAAAAAAATCAAGTTATCATGACTTGTTTACTGCTTGGGATGCTTCACTAGAAGATACTTAATGAATGAAACTGATAGAAAGTAAACAGTTCTCGATGATGTCTTAACACCTAACCCAGTGAGCACCTCCAGCTCAGGGAATGATGGTCTCACAGCTGTAGATCTACATGACACATCKGTGTATAATACACTTCTTCTTCTGTAGGATTCTGCCCATGAGACAGCTGCAACAAGATTGGTACCTTAGATTTTTTGAGAGGTTTGTTTTAATCTCCTAAATATCAGTCAAAAAAAAAAGTTACAGCAAATGTTTTTGAGCMTTTTGTTCAAAATATAAGAGTGTTAAAATGGCCTAATAATCTGGAGGCTTGCCAGTTTGTAGGCAGGCACTAAGCAAGTTTTAATTTTTGCACAGAAATCAAATATTAGCAAGGGGAACATGAACATGTGCAAAAAGACTGCTCATCTGGCCAACATCTGGTTTGATGGGGCCATTATTTCAACAAGTACTTACCAGCACTTTTTTGTTGTTGTTGCTTCCTCCCAGAGCAGCAACAAACTAGTAGTAGAGATTAAAATTTCCATATCATTCCCACACACAGAGTTAAGCTGTAGAGCGTGCCCAGAACTCCGAACACCAGAACTCCTAATAATTCCCTCTTCCTTAAAAAAAAAAAAAAAAAAAAAAAAAGAAGTTTAATCTAACTAGGTGGGAAAGAAAAGGAGAAAAACCATTAAAATTGCTACTTTCCAGTACATTCCTGTATTACAAGTTATGATAGTGTTTATTACATATGTCTAATGAAAGAGCTAGAACGCAAATCAAAAAAACACTTCTACCAGGTGCAGACTGGGAGGCACTCAGCCATCTTAAGACTCAGTGTCTCACATTTACACAAATGCATACATTTTGGAAGTTCAGGGCAACCTATTGCATATGATGACACTACTGCCCTAAACCTGGAGCAGATTTGGTACTTTTTTGCCCCACCAGAAAAGATGCTTGCTTCTTGGAATTATTTATCCTGGTGGGACAATGCTRTTTGTGCAGACTTGCCCACTTTCTCAAGACAATGCTGAGAGTGAGGCCTTTTTTAGGTCAAGTTACCACTCCTGTGGACAGAYTGAGTCTGTGACAGCTACATGCTCTGCTGGATGCTGTGTCTGTGTTCAGGTCTCCTCGTATTGCAAAACTTTCCATAGTTTCAGGTAGTCATGCTTTCCAAGTCAGTCAGCTACAGAAAAGCCACCAACCACCTTTGCAAAAAGAAAAAACATAAATGTCAAGAAYTAAGAAGCACACACGAATCTGGGTCACAAACATAAACTATGGAAAAGAAAGAGATGTAGCGCTGGAGTGCATCTGTATATAGAAGTGTGAACAAGAACTGTACCTCATCACTGCCTTGATTGCATTGTTTTTGGTGGTGGTGCCATTTCTTCCACCTGTAGCGTACCACGTATTTATGATGCTTTTCCTCTCTAGYGTGGTTGAGACTATTTCTGGTCTGGCCCTAGTGCAACCCACTATACAGAGAGCGCCTTTACTCATAGGCTTACTGAAACAGGGAAGAGTTTTATGGCCTGGCATCTCCAAAAGTTATTGCATGGTAAATCTGGGTGTCCGTTTACTGCAGTTGACCCATTCCACACAATTTCCAGACACACATGATGATGACTAACATACCTCGACGTGACAGCTCCGAACTCTCACTTAAGATCTGAATTAAAAATCTCACTTTCTGTCTCAGAGTTTCACCCCACCCAGAACAAACCCAACAGGACAGTGAACACTGGTTCACACCTGAGCCCTGCCCCTGCCATCAGTGTGCGTGCGCAGAGCTACTCTCTTTACTGCTCAATCCAAACTCCAGAGCAGGTGCTAAAGTAGCATAGATACATCTACAGACCTCCTTGCAGGGAGCACTGAGTGATGTAAAACGTTGCACTTATTGCACGTGGTGAAGTCCTTGGCACACAGCACAGGAGTTTCACACAAGAGATTTTCTCTTTGACTCTGAATTTTTCTCTCTGGGCTGCAGACATTCAACAGTGCTCCGAAGAAGGATTGCCTTTTTGCTAAGGTAGAAAAATGCAGAGAACAGGGAAAAAGCATGACTGCACCACTGTCTCTTTGTTGGTTTTTGGTCTGTAAATAACTTCCCTTCTGAAGGTGCTGCTGCTCCTCTACCTGGTGATATTTCCATGTTTGGGGGAGATCGGGCAGATTCATGTTTGCGTGGAGACATTTGCACAAGGCTGAACAGGGAAAGTAGCTGATGTGCTACGAAAGAGGAGGGAAAAACAAGCGGTGCGCTCCTGCAGGCCTGCAATGCTTAGGGGGAGTCTGAGTTTCACCTTTTCTTTCCTTGTGCTGATAAGTTGCTCACACAAGAGGCCCATGATACACCCGGGAATTGGCTCTTCTTCAACAGTCTTCACAAAACTTGCTACCGTCTGATGTCTCTGTGGGTTTTCAATGGGCCTGTCACTCTTTTCAGAGCAACATTTGCAGTCCTATCAGCAGCCAGCTCTGCTCTCTGTGCATTTAAGGCGATAATTAGTTGGTTATTTCTTATCTCTGGTTGATGCGACTGCTGGTCCAAAAACTCTTCTTGTCACTTTGCAATTTTCCCAAGGTGACACAAACAGGCAACGTAGCACAAGGTGAGGTAAATCATACAGCTCCAGAAATGCAAGGGCATGGTCAGATCCACTGCTCCATCACCTCTTACAGAATTTCACTCTGCTGAAATGAGCCCAGCCATGTGTAGGTGGAAGGCTGTGTGCTAGGCCCGAAGCACAACCAGGAGATKACACAAGAGAAGAACATTTATTTATATGACTTGGAGAACCACATATTTTATACAGCTGCATTTATGGTCTGTGAATGAGTAAAAATAGGGTAGAAATGCATGTACAGAGGGGAACAGAATTTGGGTTTCTATGGAAACTCAGAGTGTTCTGATTCATATAGTTAAAATCAACCATAGCCTTTGTTAATGGAGTTGTGGGGAGAAAGACTTTTTTTCTTGTGTTATTCCATGCAAASACTCTCAGTTAGCCTTTTCTTTTCATCTCTCTTGCATGTTCATGCACTTGTATCTTTTCTTAAGTGCATGTATTTCACATGTGTGCTGTGTAGCTTTCCTGATTTCCAGTAATAGTAGCCAGAGTTACACATCTAAATCTCCCATTCATCCCTGAGACACGAAGACTCAGAGTGTGTGAAAACACCGTATTTAACTTTCTCTTCTGAGGACCATTATGTATACAGAATACTAACATCCAAATGAAGTGTCAGACAAAAGCCTAAGGACACACTGATGCTAGATATTGTGCATTCTATGCTCATCTATCTCTCATATGTGTAACAATGAGATGTTCCTAAGAAAATACAACTGTATTTCCCAGAGCAACATCTCTTATTAGGAAGAGGGTGGCAGCACCAGCACTTAAAAGCTTTTCACACTAAAACACCCAATGAGTGCCTGTAGCTTACAACCTTTGGCTACGGTTGTGTCATACATCATGTGTTAAGTAGAAGTGGGACTGATCAAAGCTTGGATAGAGGACCTCCGAGGAAAGCCTAAATACTGCAGAATGTGGTATTAGTGGCTGACTATGCAGCACATTTCCCTGTGACTCAATATTGAACCAGTTCTCCAGCTATGATCTACTGGTTGGAGGAGCTACTTTTTCAGGAAACATGAAATCACAGTCCCAAACATTTTTGAGGGGAAATAATAATATAATACTTCCAGTTGTGAGCAGTTTGGCCTCAGTTACATTTTCATATTTGTCTTAGAGAATCAATGCACACAAAGCCCTTTGCAAACTCCAAAGCAGGGAAAAATAACRCACAAACTTGGAAATGCTGCTGTTTCCATCAATAAATGACCTAGAGATAAAATTATAAAAATACAAAAATGGGAGGATTTTGGCACATTGGAGCTGGGAAGGAGAGGGTTCTTCCTGACAAAATTGGAGACATGTTCGCATTATTACAATGAGGCAGTGTGATAGCCTTATTTCAGCCCCAAATGGGTTATTTCAGCAGTGGGCATAAAGTGAGCCTTCATCATACCATCTGCCAAGTACCTTTGGGATCTGACGGCATGGAAAGATCATTAAAAATGCAAGAAGTTGCTGTTTACATTAATAAAAACACACATTCAAAAATTAGATTGAAAAAACAACAACATTGTAAACATGCCTTTAAAACGAAAGCCATTTCCTCTCATAGTGAATTGCAAGGTTTATTTTCATCTGCTAGGATGTGACTATAGCAAACGTAGCTTGTGCATCCTCACTGTGCCAGTCTAACGAAATTTGTACTCACAGAAATAAAATGTGCATTGTACACTGATCTGCCTGTGCTCTTTCATCTGAGGAGAATTAAAAATAAATTTCTCCTGTGACTGTATTTCAACCTCTAGACCATTACTTCCAGCATTCTTATAATGAGGGTTCAGTAAAATTAAAGCATACAATAAGAGTATACTATTCCTTTTTTAAAGGCCGACCTGCAGTTCTGGTTTACAAACCAAATGACTGTAGTCAGGCATATTAGTGCTTTAACCTTTTTATTACATTACATACATGAAAACAATTAAGGCTGGGATTCTTTCCAGTGTATTATCATTTTCTGTTCCCTCTGGCCTTTTTCCATCCATTTCAAAGAATGTACATAACATCAACCGAACATTCTCTCATGTTTTATTTTTTTTCTTTCTTTTCTTCTTAACAACTGCCATGCTTTCAAGATCAGCCAGCTATAGAGTATCATGCAAGAGCAGCAGCTGACAGCAGCGGCAGCGAAACAACAACAACAACAGAAAGTTTGGGGTTTAAAACTCCTCATAAAATTAAAWCTGAGATTTAAATTCTCCCTCATATTTTATTGTCTTTTCTTTTCTTTTTCCTGTGGTAAATGGTAATTAGAGTCAATAATCTTTTGCTGAGAGAGCACCTTGTCCTCACAGTGTTTATATCATCATCATCAAAGATCTGCCTTAAGGCCCTGGCGTGTTAATAATTTAAGGTGTGCACAGCCTAGTTATAGCAGGAAGCCTAGTTATTGAGTTTGTAAACCAGCTGATGATTTATGGGAACACCTTGCATGAGTCATGCTCATTAAATAAAATACTTCAGTTTAATAAGGAACATGGGGTAAACAGTTCTTCCCGTTACAGGGTGAATGTGCAATTGGAAATTGCTGAGTTTTGTCACCAGCTTAGCCAATGCTATTTTGTCTTAATCCTAAAGCAGGGGCAATGTACGTGTGTGAGAGTGTGTGCACACACATGCATGTGCACACATTTTTTCCCTTGAAATACAGAAAGTCTTTCACTGATGCTATCTTTTTTTTTTCTCTCAGCCTCTCTGTCTTGAACTCTCTCCGTCTCTCTTTCCATACAGCTGTTTTATAAGTTAAACCCTCTGATAATGAAAATGTTAAATCTCTCTTTAAAAGGCTACTAATTAAGAAAACAGAAATGTTCACGGAAATAAAATTGCAAGGGAAAAAAAATCAATACATGGTTGTTAAATGTAGCTTGCATTTTAGAGCCATAACCATATTTTACTTTTAAGCACAGGAGTTAACTCTGACTCATTAGAAATTCCTTGGGATATTGAGGCAGTAAAAGCCCTACATATTGGCCTCTTCTGTTTTACCAGAAGCAAGCATACACTGCCTACTGCTTTAAAAACCTACTGTATCACAAAGAAATTTAAGTGGGATAAGGGAAAGTGTCAGCATCTACCCTCCTGTGGTAAACATGCAGAGAATGATATCATCTTCTGTCTGTATTTTAAGGAGGTTATTTTTTTCAGAAACAGAGGTCTCATTCCTTAGAGGAACAGGAATTCCTCCACTTCCTCTGAAGCAGATGGCACTTTCCTACCAGGAATAGGAGGAGTCAAGATCTTCAGGGAATGCAGCATCTAACGGTGGTGGGTTCGCTAGCTTGGAGGCCACCCCTTTGGCAAAATTATCCTCTTTCCACTCTCTGCAATATCTCTATAGACCAAGGGAGAAATAAACTGAGGAATAATATAGAAACTGTATCTTTACTTTTCTTGGTGGATTTCAGTGATATTTTCCAAAATCAAAGGCAACTTAAATGTGTTTACTTATGCTGGTAAGGAAACAATAACAAATTATTGTTTCAAAAAACAGTGATTTTTTTTCCCAGAAACAATCTATTACCCCTCCAATATTCATTTTCATGTTCTTTACGGTTTCTTTTAGATGTATTTTTCCATATGCTTTTCACATGGGTGACATGGCTGTGGCTGAAAGCTTAATTTGCTGTCTAGTAACTAAGCATTCTGAARCACAGACAAACTGTCAGACATTATTAACAAATTTGTTAGAGAATATTGGACCAAATCTACTTCTGGTWTTACTTTTGAATTTAACAGCTCTACACAAGCGAGAAATCTGACTGCCAATTTGTAAACAATAGTTCAAGTCCTCCATATTTTTCCCTTCTGGGGAAAAATAAAGCCTGACATAGCAGAGCATACACACCACTCAGGCCGTCTCTTTGAGGTATTTAAATGCTTCCCATTGATGCAATATTTTTATTTTGCAATCTTTTGTTGGCTTTCATGACACTTGTGCCAGCTTAGGGGAGTGCTGTTTTGCAAAATGAGATCAAGGCATGGAGATGATGCTGGCTAGACACAAAAACTAAATGAAAGTAGGCACCACAGCATCGAGGAGTTTCAGGACTTTCTACTGATTGACCCAGGGCAACCCTTTGCCTTATATCCAAGTCATGTCACAGAAAGCAGATGAGCCCCCACCCACATCCAACAACACTCTAAAGTCTACTTAAAAGTATAACACTTGAGAAAAGATCAAAAATCCCCTTGATCACAGCACTGTCACTTTGAGCCAAAGTGTACAAATCATGCGAATTATGGGACTAGCTGATGACAGGCACAGCTGCCACCAGCCTGCACAGGCCAAACCGAGTTGTTTCTGTGCAGAGCATCCACTCGATATCCTCCAGGATGGGCAGGGCAGTCATTACAGGAAGGTAGAGCAGGTGAAGGCTCACTCCAAATTTGCCCCATTTCCCATAGTTTTGCCCTAAACAAGCATTACTGGTTATCCTTAACAACAGCACACTGAGCTGGGTGGACTTTCAGGATACGGGCTGTGCCTACACATGTACATGCCAGAGAGGCACCCAAAAGCTAGTGCCTTGGCACACGTGCCTTTACAAAGGCTTGGCACGCACAAGCAAAGCCTTAACGAAGGCTTTGCTCCAGGAGGATCGCTCAAACTGGTTGCACAGTCACAGYAGCCTGATGTGGGGGCTCACTAGCCCCACAGTTGTGCAGCACCATGAGCGAGTTCAGCAGCTGCTCTGAGCCCTGAAACACTGACCTGCACCAAGGTGTCTGACCTGCAGCAGCCTAACTCCTCAATGTAGCCTTGGGCTCTTGTGTCCAAGAGAAGCAGCTCAGTGAGGTCTATGCATAATTTTGTGTATAGTATGAGTTAGGCAAGTTTTGTCCTCAGAAAAYGTCCAAGTGACTCGCTCAGGGATACATGAGGTGACTGGATCTTCAAGACCTATAACAAATGCCTTAATTCACAAATTTGTCTTCTTTAAGGAAGAAATCTTTACTATCTCYCAACCATGACACTCCTAACTCTTGGAGGTTACAGAAAAGTTGATGAGGGAAGAAAAGATAATGCACTAGAAATGGAATATCCCTTTCCCAAATCTTCAATATGTTTTAAGACTGCTTTGACAGGTTCCACACACACACACTCCTTAATCTTCCTACAATGTGGGCTTGTTCATAGGTAGACAGAAAGAGGGAAATATATCAGAGTTTCCTTATATCTTTACACAGTGTTTAGTGGACACAAAAAATTGCACCAGAGACAGATTGCTAGCAGAGACAATGTTCAGTTGTGACTTGCTCYGTGAATGCTCTGGCCAAGCAAGACCTCTGAGTACTGTAGAARCCAACACCGAATTCAGAAAAGCCATTGAAACACGATGTCTCAGGTCTTGCAGTTTTCAGATGAACTGATAAGATTTTGGATGATGATTTGACTTGAGGTAGAAAATGATGACACTATAAAAGAAGGGGAACAAATGTGAGTATCGAACTCACAGCATAAGAAGGAAAGCTAAATTAGGTCATAGGTCATAAATGTACAAAGCACATATTTAATAGAAAAGGCCTTTAACAGGATCTCAGTAAATGGTGGATTATATAATGGAAAGATGCAGAAACAAGGCAATCTCCTATAGATTCTCAAATATGTTAATGTACCTAAGCAAGACCATCCCCTAATGACCTACAGTTAAATGTCCTATTAGGAGCATATCATTGGGACAGTTCAGAATGCCACTAGGATGCCTGGCAAGAGAAAACCTTCTGGAAGTTAAGTGAAAGACTCACAGAAATATCTCTAATGAAACATCTTGAAGGTAGCCAAGAACCTACTACAAATTCACCTATTTTTGAAGGTATTTTAGTCAAGGAATAGACTAGCACACAATGGATCTGCATTTCAATAAAAAAAAAATCTGCTGATGAATCTTTTTCATTTATGAGAATGAGCAGCAATAAACCATGGTAAAAAATGAGTATATCCATAAAACACTGGAAATTATATCAGGGACATTATTATATCAAATTCTGCCCAAACCACACAAATTTTCAAGAAATGGCAAAATGAGGTCATGTTAAACACTGAGGAAGCAAGTAATTTCAAAAGACCCATGTGAAGCCATGTGTTTCTTCATTTTCTGTTTGAAACATGGTCATTTTTTTTCCGTGCTGAGACAAACATGCAACTTGGTCCAAGCTCTCTCAATTTTGAATGCGTGGTTCCAGGTGTGCAGTCAACAGACAAGGTCTAGGTACCTCCAAATAAAAAATCATTCCTTAGTGAACTAGTGATAAAGGCACAGAATATCATGCCATACTGAAACAGTCAGAAATCTTGGTCATAACCTTTAGTGATCAGATAGGAGGTATAAAAACAAAGCTAAGATGTTCATTTGTAGATAGCAGTTTGCTCACCAGAGGTAAGATAACCAAGTGATTCTGTAAGAAATAGAGAAGAACCAGCAAAGAAAAGAGTAGGTGAAAGCAACTTCGGTACACGATTGGCAGGTACCTGTTAAAGTCAAACTAGAAAGGTTGYCAAAGTGCCTGCCTCTTATTTGCTGTTTTCTTTTGGTTTTGGTTCAGTCTAGGGTATTTTTATAAGGTGTTGCACAGGATATCACCAGGCAATTAATTAACAAAGTCTAAATCCTTGTTTGCTTCATGATCTTTTTCAGTTAAATTAGAGGAAAAAAAAACCCACAGATTATAAGTGGTTCATCTGACCAGTTTTCTTAAAAATATCCATCAGGAATAACATGCCAAGCCTGAGCTGCACGGAGTCAAACAAGCTGGCAGATGGCAAATGATAGAGAACAAAAATAGTCTCGGTAGATTAAAGAGATCAATATTTGTCATTGCTAGACTATTGCAACACACTTCGCAGTGCTTTATCAGGCTCACTGTTTGGGGGCAAGTAGGGAGAAAGTAAACCACTACCTTGCCTACGTCTTGAGGAAATACAATGAATCCTGAGGCACAGTTAAAGTAGGTTATGCCAAGAGAAACATTCAAGGCATAGCTACCACCAGCATGGAAGATTTCAGCAAGTAAGTAGTTGGGAACCTKACTTCGTTATAATTATTTTGGCTGTGCCAAAGTCAAAGACCAGAAACCAACATTACAGTCAGGCCTAGAGGATGATCTGGGGCTATGAGATGGACCTTGAGGACCACCCAAAGCRTGTGGCATTGCTCCTGTACTGACAGAAGTGACACGTGCCCACCCTGCCCTTGACAACAACAGCAGCAGCAGCAAAAGTGAAGGCAAAGCAGGCGCTGGGTGCTACTGAAGAGATGCTGGAGACAAGACATAGAGCAAGAAAGTCAGTGAGGTGCTCAGAAAGTGGCTACTAACCCAAGCCCTGTGATGCTAAACCACCTCTCAGCACTAAGAGATTTCTAATCTTCTCACCCCTCTGTCCTCTTTCCTAAAATCACTGTATCTACATCTGTTTCAGGCGCTTGTTCAGTAAGCAGCAGGAGGAGGTTGATGCTGGTTTGTTATATCTGCATTCATTTTTCCCTCTCTCTCCAAGGGTAGGTTTAAGGGCAGTCCCTGCAGTGAACAGACACTGACCCCTGCCTTGTGGCAAGAATATAATCTTAGAGTCCCTTGCTTAGCGCGGGTATTCAAGGCGCAGATCGAACAGAGACACGTCTGTCGAAGGGATAAAACATGGCATCCTCCAAGTGCTGGCTGAAGGGCATCAGTTTAGGTGCTAGAAGATGTGGTGCAATGATTCAAGGCCTGAGATAGTGCTTGCTCTGCCATTCACAGATGAAAGGGATAGAAACAAAACCAGCTATTGCTAGTGGCAGAATGSCACTCTGAGCCATCCTTATTTTAAATGGCATCCATATATGACGACATATGAAAAGAAAAATGCAAGTTGGGAGACAGGATGTAGTTTGTTTTATTTAAAGGGYCTCGATCAGGCAACATTATCCCAGTCAATCCAATCCGTCTCGCTCTTCATCAAGCACGATCCAGACGGTGATGGGGGACAGCACTGTTCCCATTAACCGCATCATGGATATAAGGCACCAAGTGACACAAGACCTGCACAGCTACAGCTCTGTAAACACCAAGCACTTTGTAAATCGCTTTGAATGATCTGCCTGGAGCTTTCTGAAGGCTGGAATTGTTCAGGGAACAAAGAGCAGCCAGGACCAGGGCTGGCCTTGAGAGTGGTCCCATAGCATCAGAGCAGAGTGGGGATACCCATAGCCGGGGGACCACGATGGGGATCTACACAGCACGGCAGCAATTGCACAGCAGTCTACTGGGAAGCACAGACTAACGGTGTGGGAGTTGCCACTGTTGCAGTCAGAATACAGTTCACGAAGAGCAACAAAAATAGTGTCCCACACTTGATAGCAGCCTCCCATACTCGGTGGGAGCAGAGCACGTGGCAGCTGGAGCCCCTGCTGACCTGCGCCAGCAGCTACTGGCACCCAGGCCGTCCAGGTGAAACCAGCACGCAGTACCCGCGCTGAGGTCAGCCTCCCGGCTCAGGGCTCTGCCTCCGYGCTGGGGGAAGCCACTGAACGGGAAAATTATTGGACATGGGAACAATAATGAGAAAATCAATTGCTAAGTCAGATATCATCGACTGCAATGAAAATTTTGTGCATGGAGGATTTGCAGGATAAAGACCTAGGTTTTCTTTCAGGATAGATGAGTAGGTAGAGATGAGAGGAAAGATAATGTGGCTAATCCTGCTGCTGTCCTTGTCCCTTACGCTTCCAGATGGAAGGCAAAAGGAATATGGCCTGATAGCTTCTCAAGGTGACTCTTCAGCCAAAGCCTTCATGGACTATTCTAAAAACTCTCAAAGATGTGAATAATTAAGAACTTAAGAACTGTAATATCATGTTAGCAGCCTAGGTCATTACAAAAGTTCCTAGGGACTGAAACTAGAGCTAACATATGAGCAAAAATACGGCTTAGTGACCGTTCTGGAAATCCAGGCATGTACACGGGACATTTCATTGCTTAAGATCTATAGTTTTCCAGTAATTATTTGTAGACATTTGCAGTGAGACTCAATTCTTCAGTCAGTATCCCATTAATTCAGCCATTAAGAACTTTTTTTTCAAGAAGCACTCTTCCCAAAACTTGAGAGAAGCATACAACTTGAGAACAGTTATTACCACCATGAGCCATTCACTCCRTTTTGCATGTTATCTTCATCTCTTGTCAACAGCACCTAGGGAAAGATCAGTAGTAATCTCGGAGAAGGGTTTGTTACCGTGTTGTCTCTCTCACCTGCCCAATCCCACGTTTGCTCTTTTGCAGCAAAGGCACTGGGAGCGCAGCACACTGCTGAAGAGCCCGGCCTTCGTGTTAGGGTGATGTTTTTTTTTTTTTTTTTAAGAGGTTTGTAGTGCTAATTAACAACAGATTCTGTGTACGTTGCTACCACTAAGTATTTCTTGACATGGAAGAACATTCTTTCAGAGCGTATCTGTACATATAGAGGTACATGTGCATGCTTGGCAGACAAACGTGCACCAAAAACAATGCAAGGAGTGATATAATTTCAAGAGGGGGGGAAAAAAAAAGAGGAAGGAAGGAAGGAAGGAAGGAAGGGAGGAAGGGAGGAAGGGAGGAAGGGAGGAAGGGAGGAAGGAAGGAAGGAAGGAAGGATAAAGCAGAGAGGGGGCAGAGGGGGCAGCAGCGCCCGAGCGCGGAGGCGCGACCAGGCGGGCCGGGCCCCTAACAAGGGTTAATCACTGATCGATGGGTCCCCGAGCAGCCCGGCCCCGGCTCCTCGCTGACGGGCTCGAGCCTGGCCCGGGGGCAGGAGGTTGGGAACTTTTAATTACCCGCCGCGGCCCCCGCCGCGCCGCCCGCATCACAATGGGCCGCGAACAATGCGCGCGCGGAGGGAGCGCGGACCGAGGGCGCGCGGGAGCAGAGCGCGGCGGGATGGGATGGGGTGGGATGCGATGGGATGGGATGGGATGCGCCGCGGTCCTGCCCCGCTGCGCGGATCCGCGGTCCTGCCCCGCTCCACTGCCCTTCCGCGCTCCGCGGATCCGCGCCCGCCACCGTCGCGTCCCGCAGCGGC
>NW_020455454.1:986454-1003243 GCF_003342845.1 Nothoprocta perdicaria
AAAAAAAAAAAAAAAAAAAAGGAAGAAAGAAAGAAAAATAGGTTGCTCTGCACTCCTCGCTTGCTGCGGGTCTGGGGAGTTGCAGAGCTGCAGCAAATATTGGGTGGACTTCTGCGCCGACGGTGCCTTCCTAATGGGCACCATGCAACCAGTGAGTGCAGGCAGGGAGGCCACCCTGGCTCTCTTGGAGGCCAGCAGGGACAAGGGTGCCCGGGCACGTGCACAGGAGCCCCGCTTGCTCCTGAGTCTTCATCCACGCTGAGAGCAGCTACTCGCACAAGCAAGTCCCTTGGGCTCAAGGGGCTACTCGTGTGCAGCATCTTGCCAGGCTGGGACCGGGGACGGTGACCTGAGCTCTGGCTACTGGGTGCCAGGGACTGGGGCGCACAGCAGCAGTTATTCTGCAAGTAAAGAATGCTCTTTATTCCCAGGGCAATGCTCTGGGAATAACATGATGGTACAGTCTTCCTCTATACATTAAAAAAATTAAAAAAAAAAAAAAAGTGATTTTTCTTTAAAAAGAAAGAACTACCTTAAAAAAATAAAAATAATATTGATGAAGTTTCTAACCATTAGAGCAAAACCAATTGATTCACAGCAAGAGCAGTGCACCCCAGCTCAAAGCTGCTGAGTGTCATCTTTCTCTGCAGACTAAGTATAAAAAAATCGAGAGGGGAAAGAGAGTGCTCCTTTTCTCAGGCGATCAGGAGGATAGATCCTGATGTAAGATTTCTGCTTGCAGAACAGCATCTCCTAGCATGGCCCAGCGAAAGACATCTAGTTCTCTCTGCTCAGGAGTTTAAAACACCACCAGTAGTCTGTTCTAGTGGCTGAAGTCAAGCAGGAGAAAAACATTGTAAAAAAAAATCCTGCAGGTCCAGAATAGAACTTACATCTGTGCAGATAAAATAATATCTCAAAGATATTATCTTATTATCTTTGTAGAGCCAAAGCATAGCCCATGAGAAGTGTTTTAAGGGATGAGGCCAAACTGGTTTAATCGTGGTGCCAAATCGGCTACCGAAACCACAGGAGCAGCAAGGCTGCAAAGCCGGGTYAGTGTCCGCTCTCTGTGTGCTCCCTCCTGGTTCTCCACGGTCACAGGCAGCCAGATCCAAAGCTTATTGAACCTTTCAGATATTCTTTACTTTTTCCATCAACTTCGGCAAGCAGGCGAGGATCCCGTGGTTATTGCCGCCTGGCTGTAAAGACTGTAATTTTGCTTGGACAGGCTGCTTATTACATATATGCGAGCCTAATAATAACTGTGAGCTTTGACTCTTCCTAAGGAAATGAGGAGCCTGAATTAAGCATTATTAATATCAACAATATTGCGGGGAAATCAGCAGTATTAATAATAATGTTATCCTAATGGCATTGTAAATACAAGGCGTGCAGTGTACCTGTCTTCTGAGCAGTGTGCCAGCAAATGATGATTTCTTCTCGGGACAGTGATAAACAACTCAGTCATACTGTTAACTTTCCCATTTCAGTAATAATTAGCTTGAAGGAGAAAATACAAAGCGCAGTCACGGGTTAACTGCATTATAATTGCAGGGTGTCTTCAGCCCCTGCTTCTAGTAGAAAGCAGTTTTTATCCRTTCAGCCTTTGTGAGTAATTCCCTGCTAGGTTTAGGGCTAAGTATTGCTATAGTTGCTTTAAAAATGACTAGCCTGATAGAGGGAGAGATTGCAACATACCCTGAGTCATGGCAAGCAGGACCGAAGGCATGGACAAGGTGGGTCCATTGCAGCATGGAGCCACCAGCACCTGCTGGTTGCCCAAAGAATCTCGGCAGATTTGGGGGGCTGAGGATTTTGCCTGAAGTGGCTTTGGGAGCATTTGGGCTCTGGTCCTGCATGGGTGAGGTGGTCCCAGCCAGGAGCAATAATGGTTTCGGTCACTCTGTGGAACGGGAAGAGGGTGTCTGCACATCTTGAGCAAGCCTCGCACCCGATCACCTTCTCAAAGTGCCTCACCTCATTCCTCCTACAAACACCTATCTGGAAACGCTACCTCGTCCAAGAAAGGACCTCCACAAAGGTATCCCTACGAGCAGCAGCAACATGTGTGATCAAAAACAGAGCACAGAGCTAAGGGACCCGTCTTGACTTGAGCGATATCTTTGGGGAAACAATAGAAACCCATCCCATCCTCTGGTGCTGTTCTTTCTTGTTTTTTTTTCTCACTTTTTTTCACTGGAAACCTGATTGGGAAACAAAATTCCAGAAAGGGGAGGAGGGATGCTATCTGCATTTTTCAGCTCAGCGGCTCCTCCCTAACAGAAATCTGTTCGGCTTTGAGAAGAGGCTGTCTAAGCAGGGGGGAAAGGCCTCCTTTTCTCCCTATTCTTTTGTGAACCTCTTCAGTTAAATGCATTTTAGTTATGGTGGGTCAGCTCCCTCTTAACACATTGCCGGATGTAGAGAGTCTCTTAGAAACGGCAAAGCCGTTCTAGCCAACCTGGCAAGGCCTCAGTTAACTTCCCCACTCCCCCGTGGTCTGATGCAGGTGACAACAGGCAGTGAGTTACAGCAAGTGAAATATGTGACGGTGCTCCAGGTGCATTAGCTTGTCCCATGAGCTAACTCCAGGCACTGAGCGAGCAAGCTGGATGTTTTCTTGCTACACAGCAAATGTTGCTGGTTTCTCCTTGCAGGAAAGCAACACAGTACAAAGCAAAGGGTAAGGTACTGTCCCTCGTCTGTCCAACCTGAAACCTCTGCGTCCAGTGAGGCCCCTCTGCTCCTCCCCACCAGTGTCTCATGCACACCTCGAGGTGAATTGACTTAATGCTCCTTTGMAATCTGGAAAGGGCTGAAAGCTGCATACGGCTCAGCAAGGAAAAGAAGCGCGAGTCGGCATTGCTGGGTGGGGGGTGCCACAAATCCTGGAAGTCTCAACAAGGAGAAAAGCCCCAAATGTTGTCCCTGTGGGGCAAGGTTGGGCCCACAGGGACCTTGCTGGAGGAGCTGGCTTAACAATTTGGGATTTTCTAGCATAGATTCATGTGAAGCCCAAATCTGCGTCCTCTAAACCAACAGATCCTTCATTCACATCATTGAACAGAGATTGAACCCAATGCRACATGCACACCAGTAACAGGTACACTCAGTCTCCAGCATTTGTGCTTGTTACTTTTTTCCACCTCCTTCCTGTATGAGGGCAAGTTTCTGCGGTTTTCCTTACCCCCTCTCATTTTTTAAATCATTTTCTCTCATTGTAGAGAGTTTCCAGGACAGTGAGATCTTAGCATCATTTTATCATTATGTTTGTTAGCCTATTTTGTAAAAAAGACATCAAAGATTAATACAAATACAAATACATATACTTAAAAAAAAAAACCACACACAACTGAGTTATAATAAGAAAACTTACCCAAAATGCTGGTATTTATTCACTCAGAAAAGATACTCCAAAACTGGTGAATCATACTCTGCCACAAATCTATGAAAACGGCAGATTTTTGGTTATTCCTGTGAAAGACTTCACAGAAATCAGGTTCTACAAGCAGCAGGGGAGATGRCTGAAAGTGACTTTTTGTCACTTATGTATTGATGGAGCAGCAAGACGAATGCAACATCAGGACATGCCAAACATTTTTCCCGCTATTGCAGAGCTGCCGCTCTCAAGCGGCTCACCACTCAGGGATTTTCCAAGACACAAGCCTCTCTCTGTCCCATAGTCCACTTCCCCTCACAGATCCTTAAAAATCAAGCAGTTATTAAAGCCTTGGTCCCATCCGAAGCGTATTTATACTCTGCAATGCCAAAGGACGATGCAAAAAGACGTGGTGATTCAGGTGAACCCTGGACAGGCTCCAAGACGCCCATGTCAAGCTGTGGGGCAGAGAAGCCGCTTTCCCCTTGGTAATGCAGATCCAGACGGACGTGTTTTTCCAGGTCCTTCCCAGCACGTTGGCAGTTCACCACACCACTGCTCCCCATGTAACGAGGCTTCGGGGCRACATCCATCAGCAGAAGCATCTTCACTTGGGTCCCGCGTGCCAGCCCCAGCCCCTCGCACCTGCTTYTTCATCCGTCCATCCAGAGTTGCTTCCCATGGGGAGACTGCCCTGTGTGCAGCTTGAAAGGGTYACATAAATCGGAGGGAGCTGCTGCTCTGCCCTAGACACCCCTGCGGACGCCAGGGTGCAACTCCCGTTGCTCCCTGCATCACTCCGTGCTGTGCTCTGTGTCCTTCCTTTGCAAGTAGGCCCCACACTGCAATTTCTGTTTTTTTTTTTTTTTTTTTTTTTTTTTTTTTTTTATCGGGCTAAAGAGGATATATTTTATCATAATGGTTTCAAATCCAATGTGTACAGGCCAACACAAATAGGGTATTACAAGTTGAAGAACTGTACCTCAGGCACCATTTTATTAGAACTAGTGTTTACATCAAACAATACATCCTAAGTACTTCATATTAAGCTTGGACAAATCATTTGCCTGAGGATTAGGGTGTTGTGCCATTGAAATGTAATCCTTCTGTTGATTTTTTTTTTTTAAACACCAAACCAAATGTGGTAAAATCAGTAACTGTTAGAAACCAGAAGAGTGAAAATCTCAGCCTCAATTTGACATGTAAAATAAAACAAGAGAAAAATCACCAAGGTGGGTTGGCAGACAAGTTTCTAAACAGATCAGATTTTTTTTTTTTAAAAGCTCCATGGGGAAACTGAAAAGGTAATCATAGCTTTTCTGATTGCAGCTTTTTAAATTGCTCCATCATTGTGGGGAGAAGAGAGAAGAAAAAACAGATTTGACCTCCTTCCTCTAGTATTTTGGTGACTAATATGTGGCCATTAGTGTCCAGTGGCAATGCCAGGAAGGGGAGCTAGCGGCATGAGCAGTGGCCAGGCCTGTCTGTGTCCCGTTCTGCTTGTGTATGTCCTCTGTAGAATGTACTTCTACATTCATGCACCTCTTTTAACTAAAAACACTCCCAAACAAATCTTGGGCACATGTGTTGCTCCTATAGTCTCTGATGGTAACTGTCACCATATACTGGAAGGCAAAGCTTGATCCCAAGGTACTTTGCCCATGCAAAATTCTTACTCTGTAATCTCAAAACACTTCCCTTCTCCTCATGGGGATTTAAGATTGATCCAGAGAAAATGGCCCTGTTAAATGGATGTGTTCCTCTGACCCAGAAACCAGAGTAATGCTGTGGAGATTCTGCTCAGTAGAAGCCAGATTATGATGAGCCAGAAAAATATATTTCTAGATCAAGTGAGAAAAGGAAAATATATTTCCAGATCAGGTGAGGAAACATGCAGCGTGATTAAGATGGAAATGTCTGTGTTTATTTTTAAATTGAGTCATTTAGAGCAAATATTGAGACTCTGGTTTCAATAAAGGGAAAGAGAAGGTCCCCCTGGACTTCCATGGGGCTTGGCACTTCAGATGAGTGTCTTCCCTCACCTCCCACAGGTGGTTTTCATATGCACATGGGCACCTTGGGGACCTCTTCCTCTCCTGTCTCTTCCTTTGTCCTCCTTTCATTCCTTCTGGATCCAAGTCTCCTACCTCAAGTGGTGCCCTCCTTTTTACCTCTGTGCTCCAGGCATCCTCTGGCTATTGATACCAAACCGCGTGTCAATCAACATGTTGAAAGAACAGCCGCCTCGCTGGGTGGGAATATCCCTCAGGGTCCTGCTGCTCTTCCTCGGGAGTCAGGAAGGTGCTCAAGGAGGCAGCATCTCTCTCTCCTCGCCATTACAATCCTTTTGGAAATCTGTGAGGATCAGGKTCAAGCAATTAAGTCGTCCAGCTTCTCTGGAGAATTAGCAAGATGGAATAGGTGCAAGGCTGGARTCAAGATACTGCTTCCTGCTACATACCTGGAATGCGTCTCGGTGTTTCCTCTCCGTGTGGGCCCATTCTAGAAAGCTGTGGCTCCCAAAACAGCAGAGTTGAAGAGGAGCGCTGGCCCCTGAAGCTGGGCTCCTACTAACTGAGCCTCCCAGTAAGTCCCATCCCATCTGCAGTCTCAGGGTGGTACCACTAAACAAGATGCTGCTTTGAGAGTCCTGCCTGGCTGAGGYTTCGTATAGCATTGGTGGCTGCTGCTAACTTGACTTTAAGCAGAAGTTTCATASAGATCACCCATGGGTAAGCAGGTTCAAAAAAAAAATTAAATAGAAGTAGAACCTGAAAATTTAAGAAGTCACAAGCAAATAGGGGACACAGGCTGGTCTGTTGCACACAAAGGGCAATAAACATATGGGATAAACTAGTGGAGTAGGCAGTTGAAGCAAAGCATGTAAATGAGTTCCACAGACACCTAGATTTGTTACTGGAGAAGGAGGGGAAGGGGGARAAGGACGAAAAAGCAGGAAGGTGGAATTAAAAGGGCCTTTTCCTGTTCCCATAGACTTTTCCTGTAGTTCTAATACACTCATACGCTTAGGTATTGCTGAGATCCCAGGTCAATAAACATGTGATATTTTGGAGGCACCACAGGTACAATCATATCTAAGCACACTGTTTTTGTTGGCATACATCAAAATGCCAGCCCATCTGCAAAGAACAGTGTTAACAAATACATCATGAATTAAAATACMTGTGTCTTAATTTCCCTGAATCCTCGAACTCTGCCTTTTACTGTCCTCCTGAGAGGACAAGGAGAGCGTTGCAATAGCCAAGAAAGAGAAAGAAAGAGAGAAAGAAATGCACAAAAGCATGTTCTGACTTGAAAGAGAGAAATACAGTATGCCTATTCATGAGAGGGGAGCWACAGATTTTATGATATTAAAAATAGCTTGGTCACAAGTTAATGCTGCCAGAGGTAATCTCACAGCACTGGTTTTACTGGCGCTTAGATGTCTTACCCAGAGTTTAACACTGCATTATTGACTAAGAGGTTTGTTGCCTCCGCGGGACGCACAAACATAGCTGCTATTAGCACTAACAGGAGAGCCACATAAACATGGCACGGAGAATAGCCCCTTGTGCACTTGTGTGCTTTCTAGGATAACGGTGCAAAATCAACTTTCAGCCCTGATTTTCTCCCCCTTGAGCCCACTGGGTTGCAGGGCGGGCAGCAGTGGCCGGGTCTGGCTCGCTGCGCCAACACATGGCAGAGAGGACATGACCCGCACGGTGGCTCTACCCCTGCSTTGTACAGGCACCTTAACTCATACCCAGGTTCACAGAGCATTTACTGTGGCCCCAGCCCCAAACGAGGCTGGCAGTTGCCCCTGCAGAGCGAGACAGGTCTGTGTAGACCGAAGGTTTCCCATGGCCTGCAATGAATTTTGGGTGAAGTCTGCAGGGCTGGAGGGTTGTCACTTGTGCCCATGTCAGCCACTTAGACACTCGAGTTTCACACAGCCAGTAGCAACAGACATTGAGTGGAGTGTCTGTGCTCTCATCTTTTACATTTGCAATGTCCTTATATTTAATTTTTGCTGTCCTGAGTAGTGAGTTTATCACTAGAGTCTGCCCTCATGATGCCAGCAATAAAAACACTCAATAATGGCAAGTTAGTAGAATGTATTTAAGTAAAATTTGTTAAATATTCTATTAAAAATTCTATACATGGATACAGGTGAAACCCTTCTTTGCACCCCATAATCTAAAAAAAATAAAAAACTAAAACTTAAACTAAAACTAGAAATAGAAAAGAAATAAAAATAAAAGCAATGACAGAGAGTTTGTAGTTTACTTCTTTAAAATTAATGCTCTAGGACAAACCTGTTCATATCTTTCTTTTATTCTATATGTTTATACTGTATGTATTTTTCCCAATGCACTGGAAATTCTATGCTGTTTTCTACGAGACAGCTGGAAAGAGTGGTTAACATTGGGATTTTAGAGGTAAGAGACTCGCCTGCTGGTGTGAGGCTCCAGCTCTGTGTGGGGCATGATGCTTGGCCTTGAACACCTCATTTCATAACTCAGTGCTTTGATTCCCCTGTTACTAAAAGAATAACATCAGCACTCACTATCTGGTTGTTCTTCAAGCCCAAGATGAAGACACTGAGTGCTGTAACCACAATAATTTAGCACTAATGCAGCTTTCATTCCTGCCAGAATTGCTCAAAGGAAGAGCAGAACAGCAAGAGCCCAACCTTCCTCTCTTCAAGGCTGCTCCTCCTCTCCCCAGCTGTCCTTCTCCCAGTAACGCAAACAGCCTGAATCCCAAACAGGAACCACTAATTTAGGGGTAATGCAGCCAAGTGGGATCTGCAGGCCATATATTTCCCAGAGAACATTCCTTCTCTCCTCATCAGCTCAGCTGTAGTTTATCAGCTCTTTTGCCCGAGATGTCTTATTGCAACAAGAAGAGGAGGAGGAACGTGCCAAGACATGGTTGGGGTTGATCAGATTTACTGTCTAAGACTCTGCCCAGTCACTGTGCAAAATACCTGGCTAGAGGTAAGATAGGAGGATGGGTTGGACAGGATACACGAGCTTTCTGCTGCCTCAGAAGCAAATAATTATAGGAAGGGGAAAAAAACCTAACACTTCCTTTACCACCTTGTCTTCGTTTGGTGCTATTGCCTGCCCCATACTTAACTCTTAGGAATAAGAAGTCTGATTCCAAATATAATTCACCTTGAAAATGAATGGATTGTCTGCAACACCAAGTAAGAATGGAAAGAGAAATCACTTTTTCTTTATTTGCCATTAAAGTAAAACCCCTTCCTTACACTGGTGGCTGCTTCATGGTAGCTGTCAGAGGAGTCATTTCTGGGTTTCATTGCACTGTTGTTCACACCCGGGTATGTCTCCATGTTGCTGTATCTGCTCTGCTGCAGGAGGTGCAATGCCAGGCTTGTGTTTACGTACAAGGGGCCGTGAAGTTCACTAAATTCACAGCTTTGCAAATCTCTCAGCCTCTGGAATGCTCAGATCCTAGAGAGATGGACACTGGTGTATACCCCTAGCCTGACTCAAACAAATACATATAAACCTAAYGAAAAAGAGGACAGATATTTGTGTCACCTGCCCTGCAATTTCGGGCAAAACCAAAAACCAAAAGTTTCTTGGTTGTGAGACCCTCCCCTGGCAGATTTCCAGGCAGACATACCATGAAGGAAACAGCTTTGCTGATGCATTGCTATGTTTTATTCTGCATATTAGGATCTCGGGTTTGGGGTGTCGGGGAGGTGCCCTTCCTGCACCCCAGCGGCACGGAGACACCCAGACCCGTGTCTCCCAAAGCAATCTGCCCTCACCAAGCAGGGCTGCGAGGGGCACAGAAACGCTGCCAGCCCCCGCCTCGCCGAGCCTCCCCTTGCTGGCTTTGCTGAGCTGACTTTGCTGACTTATCTGACTCATTCGGAAGAAAATTGGGAGGAGAGGGCCTGCTCGTGCCCTCGCTTGCCCKGGAGGCATTGCTGAACCGTCACCAGGAATGGCCCCATTGCTGCGAGCAAGGGAAGCGTGCTTTGCAGAGGTCGAGGCAGGGATGCCAGGATGGATCAGGCTGCTCAGACACATCCAGAGCCCTTTTTGGGAGGGTTCACAGGAGGCGCTCGGGGACAGGATGAAGGGCAGCGCCTGAGGAGCTCCAGGTCTTCCCACCTCTCCCAGGATGCTGTGGAAAAAGCCAACATGCCACCCGAGAGCTTCATGGGGAGTTTCAGAGACTGGGCTTGCTACGGGCCACTGAGTTTAAGAGCAAATGACCCATTTGCAGCTGGGGCACCAACACGGGAGCGTCACTGCAAGGGCTGCGCACGGCTGCTCCCACGCTGGACACGGCCAGTGCGACAGGCAGCGGGAATCCAAAGTGACAGGGTGGCTTCCTTGCTCCACCGGGTGAATCCAGGACACAGGCCCGGCTTAAAATGTGAGTTTGGGTTTCAACCGGGGCATTACTTGTAGGTTGTATGGTTTGTTCCTTCTCCTCGAGAGTTTTCCTGCTCGTGAACTTGTGCGGTGCAACCAGAACTGCAGAAACCAGAACTGGTGCAATTACAAAGGATACAGGGGGCTGATGTGATGCCTTGACTGCTTAGCCCCTCTGCCCTGACCCCCAAGTGCTGAGGCTCAGGGCCAGCTGTCCTGGTGTGAGCAGTGCCCACAACACGACGGGTGCAGCCAGTCCCACGTATCACTATCCGCAGGATCCAGAGCTCCATATGACATTGCTAGATGCTCCCTTGTCAAAAGCAGCCTTAAATAGCTCAGCATCGAAGTGTCCTTTTTGTCTCTGCTTTCTAACTTGTACTTAGAAACGAGCCAATGAGTATTTGATGTAAAATTCCCAGCTGCTTCCGAGTCAGTTAGGCTGATTTTAACATAGGGATGTCGACACTGGAAGATCACATTTTTAAAGCACTGAAGCACCTAAAAGTGCAGAGAGACACCTAGCTGTTTCCCATTGCTGTCAGCTCGAGAGAGCTGGGCACACGGCGGTGCTTTTACTCGCAGGGCTTCCTGCGGTTAAGACCTGCAGAKGCCCTGCCGTAGACTGCAGAAGGGATGGGGCTCTCGGGGCTCCCTGACGTGCCGACAGCTCGCAAGCTGCGCCTTGTAACTCAATCCACATCAGGCAGGCCCGTATGTGGGGAACGTCTTAGTACAGGAGCGTGAGTTAATCAATTCTATTGCAGGACTTGTCCTTAAGCAGGCAACGAAAAGTGTTCTGCATGTATATCATGCCTGAGACCCCATCTCCTCCCACTCATGCCCCATTCCAGAAAGAGCAGAAGAGGGTGCAGGTCCCCCAGGGGCCCATCTGCTTCCCAGTTCCCCATGGCCAGCACCTCCCTCCCCATCCCATCCCAGTCCATCCATCAACGTGGCCRAGAGGCGCGGGAGCAGCCCCGGTGAAAACGTGCCCCTGCAGAGCAGGCAGTGGGAGTTCACACTAGGAGGAGTGAAACATCAACACGTTTGGCCCTAAATACACTAGCATTTACTTTTATGGCTTAACCAACCATTGTGTATAATTTGGTTTAAGCAAATCAGCACTTCTAAGTGAAGGCTGTGTAAACCAATACTCACACGAAGGCAATCTCTTTACAAACAAACCATAAAGCACTTCAAAATTACACTGCAACAGGCATGGCAATTAGAGACCATGTTAATCAGATACCAACAAAATTGACCAGAAGATTATTTTATTAGCCTGGAAAAGATGGTCAGGCTCCTTCTGGCTTTCATTTAAGATTTCGTTTGAGATGATGATGATGATAATTTTATTATTAGATTCATATTCCTACTGTTGTTTTTTATCCCCCGAGCCCAACAGGCTTTTAAAATAGGATGGCTATTTACRTCCTTCTCTCAAGGAATGAACTGTACACAAAGCTGCTGCTGCCCTGGATTGTTTTGTGYTTCAAAACCCATCTGTCCATTGCTATTTTTAATGTACGTATCCTGGTGAGAACTCCATCCACACCACCRCACAGCGCATTCGCCTTTCATACAAAGGGATCTGAGGAAATAGAGCTCAGCTTCTCCAAAACGAGGACTTCACATAAAAACCTGCCTCTGGGAGCCTGCCGGCCGGCAGGCCACTGTGGGCACCCTCACAGCTTCCTGCAACTCCTGGATGTGCTCCCATGAGGAAAGCCAGCTCAGGGCACGAGGGATGCTTAGAGACCTACCTGGTGTCTAAGTCCTAAAGTAGACTTGTCCCACCATAAGACAAGGCAATAAAGCTTCGTGCACACCGGTACAAGAGACTCACAGCCCTGGGAGAATGTCGAGCAGCATCTGTCCCAGAAGGGAGCTGATGAGCACCCCAGGATGTCCAGTATTGGGCCACTGAAGTCTCTGAAGATGAGGAAGAAATAAGAACACTGGCCTGTACAGGRACGCTATGGGAAGACTTTGCTCCTCTAGGAAATCCCCTTTGAAATGAGGACCTGTCAGGTTACCCAGGCAGGGACCTGGGCTGTCCAAGCCCAAGCCCAAGTAAGGGCTTGGTCTGTGCTAATTCTCATATCCCGAAGCGCATATACAAGGCTCTTGAGTTGATCCATCAACTCCATTCATCTCCATTCATGGAGAATGGTGATGCTGGTGTCTTCTCAGAGCAGACCTGTCCCCTCCAAATTTTGCCAAGTCAGGCCCTTTTTCAAATAAAAATTAATGAGTATTAAAAGGTTCTCTGTCCGAACCAGGGCACGGGCAGAGTTTGCCTGCTGTTAATCACCAGCGACGTCAGCCAAGCATCACGCCGGAGACTGATCGGGAGCCAAATCACAAAGTCTTCAAGTCATTCATGAGTCACGGCCTGGAAAATCCTCATCCAAGAGCAACCTCCCACCAAGCGCAGGCTGTTGCGTTTCTCCTGGCGACATCCCTGCCGAGGCCAGGCCCTTGGACTAGACAGAGTCACATCTTCCCCATGAGTATCCMCTCCTCTGCCGAAGGGGAACCTGCCGCGGCCCTCGGCGGCTGACTTGAGTGGTGAATCCCCTGTATGTCCCTTATCCTGCATTTGGATTCGTCTGGCTCCAGCCGCTGGCCTCCAGTTCTCATGGAAGGTCCCTCCTGCGCTGTTTTCCCCAGGGAGGAGGTGTTATCCTGCGGGACACTTGTGGCTGCAGTGGGCTTCCCTCTTGCCAAGACAACAGCACGGTTGCAGTCTGACACTGGGTAAACACCAGGGCTCCCTTTGAATGGGCTGTGCAAAAAAAAAAAAAAAAAAAAAAAAAAAAAAAAAAAAAAAAAAAAAAAAAAAAAAAAAAAAAAAAGGAAAGGCTTGAAAAGGCTCGCGGGGATCTGCTGTATTTGTTTTAGTCTCCCTTTGTGATGTCCCGCTATTGTGTGGACAAGACGAATGCAGAGCCCGACAGCAGGGACCGCTGCAGCTTCCCCCTCCTGCCACGGGCCGGGCGCCGGTGCCACCCTCATCCTCATCCTCATCCTCATCCTCATCCTCATCCTCATCCTCATCCTCATCCTCATCATCCTCATCCTCATCCTCTTCCTCATCCTCGCTCTCGTCCCCGCGCCAGCCCCTAGGCCCCCCTGGAGTCGGGGAGCGAGAAGGACCTCCAGGCTCTGCCTCTAAGCTGATAATTGTAGACCCTTCGCAGGCACAAGGCGGCTCTCATGCCATTTTGACCCAAGCGACGTCTTCCTTCTGTATATTTTTTAATTAGACGCAAGAATGCAGAAAAACCAGCGTGAGATCCTYTCATTCCCCTTTGTTTAATATCTGTTATTATGACATTAAGGGTAGGTTTTTGTTGTGGTGGAGGGTTCAAAATCCCCCTCGGTTCTGCTGCTGTAGCCATAGGTTTGCAACCGTTTTGTGTACATTAAAGTGGTCATTTTCGGATTAGCCCTTTCTTCCCCTTTGATGCATAGGAAGCGCTTCGCCAGTTAGTGGGAGCATTTTCCCTCTTTTGTTGCCCTTCCCCGCGACCAATGGCAGGGGAGGCACAAAAGCCCCCCGGCTCTCTCTTTAAATCATAAAGGAATTTCCAAATGGTTTAAAGCTTTAGTTGCCACTTCTGTCTGGGGTTTCCTGGCCAAAAATAGATCCTGTTTGTTTTCAAAGGGGCAGGCAACCAGGAGCTCCGCATTCGTTGTTGTTGCTGTTARCGCGCTGCTTTCCCTGGGAATTCGGGACTTCCACGGGGCAACAGAGTCGGGCTGAGGCAGCAGCCCAGCTCCTAACTTTTCTCCCCGGATGCTCCTACTTTAGTGGTGGGAACCCACGTTTCGAGGCTTACAAGCTCTTTCTCTTTTTTTTTTTTTTTCTTTTTTTTTCCCCTCCACCTTTCTCATTTTGTTTGTTTTGTTTTGTTTTTCACTTGGCAGCTAATGGGCAGCAGAAAGAAGGTGTGACCGAATGAAGCCTGAATCTCATGTCCACTTCACTTTAAACCGACAGCTCTGCTGCTTTGGGTTTTTTTGTTGTTGTTGTTGTTTGGTTGGTTGGTTTTTTTTTTTTTTTTTTTTTTCATCCACGCCAGACCCGGGTTCTGCACGCTTATTTCTGGGGCATGTTTGATGTTTCCTTCTAAGCGATAGAAAGATCCTTCCAGCCCTAAATAACGCTTCCCATCTTCGCCAGTCATATCATTGTGATTCATCCTACGGGCTCTGCATCCAAATAAAATCGAGGCAATTCCAAAAAAAAAAAAAAGAAAAAGAAAAAAGAAAAAAAGAATTAAATTAATAAATAATAAAATAAAACAATTAAAACACACACACGCCCCCACAAAAAGAGAATTTTCCGCCGCCCGATGGACCACCCCGGCTGCCCGCACGGCGGGTCTGTCCGTGCGCGCGCCGGGAGCCGCCGCGGGGCCCGCGCAATTCCCGCGCATTTCCCGCGCAGCCCCGGCTGGCGCAGGTGGCAGGTGCTGGAAGAGGCGCCGTGCGAGGGAGCCCCTGCGCCCTCCCGGCCCCGCTCCGGGCAGGAAGGACCGGGCAGCGGCGAGAGGAGCCTCTGCCTCCTCCCGGCAAAGGCAGCTCGTCGCTTTTGCCTACAGACAGGGCGCAGGGCTCAAGAAATATTCCTGCTCCACCAGAATTATTCCTGCCTAGGAAAACCTGCTTCCTCCTTTATTTTTTACCTCTTTCTCTTTTTTTTTTYYTYYTYYTTTTTTTTTTCCTAGGCACTAATACGTGCCTAATCAGCCAGATATGCTTTAATTTAAAAGCCAATAGACAGCAGCTGAACTGCTCCGCACAAACCCGATGTGAGGATAATTTGGAGTATTTGAAAACGCTGAGTCAGCGTCGGAGCCCGTCTCCATGGCTGGAATATTGTTTCTAACTCCCGCTGCTGTGTTTCGCTTACTGTTACACCGATTGTATCGTGTAATTATTGTTTGTTTTCCMAAAATGTAATTACATTTTTCTTTGTTTCCTTTGCAACGTTAAATCTGCCAAATGCCTGGCTTAAATTCCAGTGAAAGAGCTAGTGAAAGGGGAGGAGGGCGCTTCCTCCCTCCCTCGTTAGTCAAAGATTTCTTCYCTCTCTCTCTTTTTGGTATCGACGATTTAATGAGAATACCGGCACGTGCAGAACAAAACCCTCGAAAACGACTGGCCCGTTTGCGCAGAGACAGGAACTCAAATAAACAAAGATTAAAAATGAAATTTAAAAAAGAAATCAAAAAGAGGGTGACATTATTCTTCTGGGATGCTCTGCCTAAGGTGATTTTTCCTCCTCACCACAGGCGGGAGGTTTCGGGATTTTACAGAGAGAAACCTGCAGAGGAGGGAGAGGGGGAACAAAAATAGTAACGATAAAAAGAGTAAAGGTAAAAATAGCAATGATAAAAATAGCAATAGCTATATAGATGTATATATAGTACTAGCAGAAATATCGATGAGGTGCTGTTCGCAGGCGGGGAGTGCAGCAGCGCCGGCGGCCCCGGCCCCGGCCCCGGYCCCGGTCCCGGTTCCGAGCCGGCCCCGGGCGCCGGGAGCGGCCCGGGGTGGCAGCAGCCTCCCCCGCCCGGCACAAAGGGAGCCCCGGGCACCCTGCGGAGCGAGAGGTGGAGTCTGACCCCGGGAAAACCAGCGGCGGGGCCGAAGGGGCTGGGTCATCCCTTGGGTTATCCCGGCACTGAATTTTTGGGTTTTGTTTTTTGGTTTTATTTGTTTATTTTATTTATGTTGTTAACATTCAGACTTAAAAAAATAAATAAATAAAAGCAATACTATTTTTAATTGCAATCTGTATTTTTAACACTTTCATTTAATACTTCTATTAAAAAAAAAAAAAAAAAAAAAAAAAAAAAAAAGGAGGGGGGGGGAATGCAGAAATTTCTCCTGCAGAAATATGTAATTGTTATTTTCTTTTTCGGTCAACTTTGAAAGAGCACCCGGGTAGAAAGTGGCTGGCTCAGCCTGAGGTTGGAAAGGAAGGGAGAGGAGGGACGGAAATGCTGAAATGCAGGACATCATTTATTTATTTATGTATTTATTAATGCATTTATTTATTTATTATGTTTGTAACGCCGGAGCCCTCCTAAGGAACATCCGGCGGATAAAGCTCCCGGGTTAGTTTTCGGAATTGCACCGTGCCAGCTGATTCGCGATTCACCCCTTCCTACGGGCTACGCGAGGCCCCGGGCGCAGGAGCCCGCCTCTCCCTCCCCACGGGGCTCAGCTTTCCCCTTCCCCACCCGCGGGCTTCGCCTTTCCCCATAGCCCAGACCCGCTCCGGCCCAGCCGGGGCGGGAGGGATCCAGSCCCCCGGCTCCCGCGGCGCTTTCGCTGGAGGCACCGGCCGTGGGGCTCGGCGGGATCATTTGGGAAAGGGGGTAGGAAGGAGATCCCGATCCCGCGCTCAGGGCTCGGGGGAGCCCCTCGGCTCAGAGTTTGTTTATTTCTAACATCACTCCTCCCCGCGACACGCACACCCAGCCCGTGTTCGTGTGCGGTGCCGGGGTCTGCGCTCTGCCACTTAAATAACCCGTCGATGGGCGAAGTCACCCACGCTCAGTTAAGAAGTACCGCGATTAAGAGATTAGGGGCCGCCGCGAACGGGGCCTCGCAGCTCCGGGCCCCGGGGACGCGCCAGCCGCGAGCGACCCCCCCGCGCAGCCCGGCGGCTCCGGGGCACGGCCGCATTCGCCTGTAAAGAAACAAATAGCTGCATGGCATTCGGGGGCAGTAAATAGGAAGGGGCTGGCGGCGGGGGGGCAGTGGCTGCGCCTGCGGGCTGATTACCCCTCCGAAAAGCCGCTCCGCTTCCCTGCGCACCCGGTAAGTCCTTTATCGGGAGGCGGCACGAGCGGCGCCCGGGGCAGGAGCCGCCCCGGGAGCGGGAGCCGCAACGAGCCCGGGCCCCACGGGGACCACGGGCTCCCAAAGACCGCCGGCCCCACAGTGACCGCGCGCCCCGCAACGA
>NW_020455454.1:1004329-1023609 GCF_003342845.1 Nothoprocta perdicaria
GCGCGCGGAACCAGCCAGACCCCCCCCCAAAGCCAGCGCAGCGGGACCGATGTTTCCATCGACAGGCAATAGCGGGAGTGTTTTTTCTTTTCTCTTTTTTTTTTTCCAGAACAGAGACGAATATCATATATATATATATATATATATATATATATATATATATATATATATATATATTTTACTGGATAATCGAAACTATCCTGGGATGTTTTTTCCCCCGAATGACATTACAAAGAATTCTGTTAAGGAAAGCCAGACTAATTGCTGCCAGAAGAGTCTTTTCATAGAAAAGTCTGTTTTTCATAAGGCAGTTTCTGTGGGTGTTGCGGTTATATTCAAACCTAGTGGAGAGGGGGTTTTTTGTTTGTTTTTTTCCTCTTTTTTTACGGGCGAATTTTCTCAGCAGCGGGAAAGACCCGTGTTTTAGTAAAACTACTCAGAGCTGCCCAGAGGAAAAAAATAAATAAAAAAAGAAACGTGCGGTGGGAAAACGCGAGCTGCGCTGCCCAGCCCAGCCCTTTTGCCGGGACGTTGCTTCCCACTATCCCGGACAAACTCGTCCCATGGAAAGCGGCTGCCCCGGGCGGGACTCGGCCGGGCCCCGGGCTCGACGAGGGGACCCAGGGGCTGGGGGATCTGGTCGGGGGTCCCTGGCCCCACATGTGGCCCCRATCCCCACGGGCGGGGGGACCCCGCGGGGCTCCGCGCAGCCCCCCGGCTCCGTCCCGCCTGGAGCGGCCCGGATCCCAGCCTTGGCTCCGCTGGGCGCAGCTTTTCCCGGGAGCCGGCCCGGCCCGGCCCGCCCGAGCGCGGCCCACACAAAAGCAGCCGCGGCTTGAAAGGCTTTGATGGAAATGGCGTGTGCCAAAGTGATGGGAGGCAGCGAGGGACAAAGCGGCGAGGAGCCGCGGACACGGGAGCAATTACTGCTGCGCGCGGAAGGTGGATTAGCGCGCTGGAAAGCAGCATATGTTCGGCCTGGGGCGACGTCCCCCCGGCTGGGCTTAGAGAATGAGAGCGGAGAAAGAGGCTGGACCTGGAATATCAACTATCCGGGAGGCAGCTGCCCCACCCCCTCTGCCAGCCGCTCCGGCACTCCCGGCGTGGGGACAGGGACACGTGTGAGCCGGCGTGGACACATGTGAGACAGCACGGACACGCGGGAGTCAACACGGACACGCGGGAACCAGCACGGAGCCGCATGTGTCCTCCAGCACAGGCACACATGGGCCAGCAGGGACACACGTGAACCAGCACGGACACGCGTGAGCCGGCACGGACACGTGTGTGTCCACCAGCACGGACACGCGTGAGCCGGCACGGACACGTGTGTGTCCACCAGCACGGACACGCACGAGCCAGGACAGACTTGTGGCAGCCAACATGGACACACATGAGCCAGAAGGGAAGCACACGAGCCAGCATGGACATGCGTGTGTCCACTAGCACAGACACACATGAACCAGCATGGACACACATGAGCACGGATGGACACACACTCACCAGCACGGATATGCACCCGCAAGGATGGACCTGCGTGCGCCCACAGGGATGGACAYGCTTGAGCCGCAAGGATGGACACACACCCCAGCTAGGACGGACACGCATGAGCCATGAGGATGGAAACATGCAGGCCYGCCAGCACAGACACATGCGCCTGCAGGGATGCACATGCGTGAGCCGCAAGGATGTTCACCTGGGAGCCACAGGGATGGACACGGGCGCTGACCTCCGTGCGGGGCCAGCTGCGTCTGTCCCTGCTCGCGCGGGCTGGACGAGCGGAGCCCTCAGTGCGAAACCCCTGGATGTGGCCATGTGAACAAATGAACAGCTGGGCTCCGGTGCGGCCGGAGCGGCAGCCAGCTCTGCTCGCGGCTCCAGCTTCCCCAAATCCTTCCCAGSAAACTTTCCAGGCGCAGGTGCCCAGGCCCTCCCGGCCACCAGGGGCAAAAGCCTGTGCTGGCTCCTCTCCTCCCGGGTCTCCTCCATCCCTGTTTTCTCTTCTGTTCCCCAGTTCCCTGTAAAGGCCGGTCCTTCCCAGCGGGATGCTGTGCGCATCGTGCAGCTCCCGCTCCCTGTCACATGCAGACACAGGGAYGGGGCAGCCGGCTCCCACCCCACAGGGCAGCACCCTGCACCCCACGGCTGCGGTGCCGCGGAGTCCGTCGGCCCTGCAGCCCCTGCTGAGCACAGGCAGCTCCTGATCCCTGCAGGGCCAAGCACCCCTCCGTGCCCGCAGTGCCATGGAGGCCTT
Source organism: Nothoprocta perdicaria (assembly GCF_003342845.1). NCBI lineage: Eukaryota > Metazoa > Chordata > Aves > Tinamiformes > Tinamidae > Nothoprocta > Nothoprocta perdicaria. The sequence goes on from NW_020455454.1 coordinate 1,006,584, forward strand.
GAGCCCGCCCAGCAGCGGAGTGGCCTGGGGCAGCAAGGAGGGCAGGGAGGCGAGCGGCGCGGAGGAGACGCGCGGAAGGACAACTCTGTTCTCATCCTCCTCCTGGGAGCTCGATGAAACCCCCTGGCTCCACAGCCAATGTGAGCCCCAAGTGTTGTCCGTGTCCACATGTTTATGCTCGGCCGTGGGCCCCGGCGTGGCTCTTGCACAGCGGGAGGGAGAAGTTCGGCACAAGCACCCAGCGAGCGGGGACGCAACCCGAACRTCAAGCGGGGGAAAGATCATCCCCGGGTTTCGCTGAGCAGTCCCCGCTGCCCTCGAAAACGACTCTCCATTGAGGGCGGCTGCATCTGCTTTCAACAGAGCGTCACAAAGGGGACGAGCCCAGAGCCCAAAGCCCAAGCAGGGGCAGCGGCGGTGGCACCCGGCAACATCTTGGACAGGGAAGGCCTCGGTGTCCCGCAGACGCCGGGGCCGGCGCGTGCGCTCGCGGCACGCGGGCCCGCAGGGAAGGAGCTCCCGCTTTGCGTCCCGCCGCATCTCCCGCCCCGCGTGACCATCGACACACCGCGAAGCCGACAGCTGCTTCCCGCTTTTGGGGAGCCCTGAAACGCCCGTGCGCGCAGGCCGTTGTGCAGCCACAGGCCCCGGCTGCTCCTGCCTGCCCGGCAAAGCCCAGGCCCCAGGACAAGCACCGCTGGAAACCAGCGTGTCCTTTTCCCCCTCAGCAGAGATGTCCCCATTGCCCACGCGCAGAGAAGATGCCCGAGTGACTCAGCTGCGAGGGGGTTTTGGCCCCTGCGCTTTCTTGGGGCCGCAGAGGCCTGGCCGTGCCAGGGAGGAGGAGGAGGAGGAGAGCAGGGATCTGCTGCCCTGGCGCCTGCAGCAGCAGGGCAGAGGGCTCCCACAGGGATACAGACATCCCCTGCACCACACACCGATCCTTCTTGCTCCGCCCCAAACACAGGTTGTCCCGAGCTGGGAAGCCCAGAAAGTGCCCTCGGAAGAGGGGAAGGCGGCTGCTCCGAGAGAGCCCGGCTGCAGCTCCACAGCAAACGCTCTCGAAAGGCTCCTGCTTCTCCTCCACTCCCGCTGCTCGCTTTAGGCTAGGTATTTTTTAGAATCCGAGGTGACTAAGGCGAGCGCTGCAAAYGGAGAGGCTGCAACCTATGCAAAACAACCATTTGATTGAAGAACCAGGCTTGGCGGATTTCTTTTTCCCTCCTTAGTGGAGATGAGAAAAGGAGGAGCACGTTCTAGCGAGCGCCCATCATTTTCACGGCCGCTCTTGCACCTGTAACTCAAATAATGAAGCCATTTGTTATTTATATTGCAGCCTCCCCTCCATCCTAGATTTCTAACGATCTGACCCTGCTTTATGGCCCTGACGGAGCCCGAAACCGGGGCAGGGTTCCAATAATTGAACGATACAGGGGAGAGAAATCTTTAAGCGGAATGAAGCAGATGCCGGCGCCRCGCAGCCCCCCCAGCTTGATTATCCTTTGGACGCGTCAGGCGAGCGGCGGTGATTGATAATGACGCCGATTAACCCCTCTCCTTCCCGCAGCGGGGCCGGCGCGCGGGACACGGCTGCTGCCGCCCTTCCTCTTCCCCCCGTTTCGCCCTCCTCGTCGCTCCCGTCGGAGCCGCCGGAGCAACAAACGCCAGCGCTCCTGGTCGCATCCATCCCCATCCCGGCGCCCATCGCGGGCGCCTTTATCCCGTGCAATAAAAAGCCACCCGCAAACGCAAGGGTTTGGATAAATGGATACCCCCAGCAAGCGAATAAAGTGTATTCAATTAACTAAAAACCTCGTGCACTTCTGAACTGAAGTGGAATCGACTGTAATTGATTTATTCGAAACCAGAGGTTAAGGACTGAATTAGCTAAGTACAACTGGGTATTTCAAGCCACTGACTTCTCAAATGTCAACCCCCTTCTATTTTAAATATTATTTCAGCTGCGGGGCATTGCTGTCCTGATGGCTGTTCCACCAGTTAAATCTCAAATTCTGTTAATATTCGATTTGGGGAGGGTGGGGCAGCTCAGGGCGCCAAGAGGAGGGTCCTCCTCAATTCCCGCGGAAAGCGGCTGCGTTTCGGCTCATAGGGTGAAGTCTGCACCGCGCGGCAGCGGGCGCCTCCCCTCCAGCCCTGATTTTAGCCAAAAAGAAGGGGGAAAAAGACCACAGCATTCCTTTTTGCGCGCTTGGGAGCCGCCCGTGGGGCAGGGCACAAGGGGCCGCGGCGCCGCAGCTGCTCTCACCGCCCTCCTCGCTGCGAATCCCTTCCTTCCCGACAAATAGCAGGGATAATAAAGAAATCTTCGCCAGGACATTTCGCTCCCCTTTTCTGGGGGCTTGCAAATGCAGCAGAAGGATGCTTAAAATGTGCTCTCCGAGCATAAAGCAGCTAATTATATCTTTAAAACATTGTTTATTATGACCTTATAATGCTCTAGCATAAGAGTGCTTTGTACATTGCCCAGTGTAAAGCGATTATRTTGGGTACAGGTTTCAAAAAGTAACAAGCATCTGTAAATCCAGATATGAATGAATGGTATTTAATAAGATTGTTTTCGTTTAAAAATGAGTATTTATGTGCTGCTGCAGAAAGAGCAGCAATGTATTGCTGTTTATGAATGCGATTGTGCCCGAGGTTAGGATCCCACACACAATCTGAGATGCAGCCAAGAAAAACAGCCCTGATAGACAATGCTTCACTTCACCTGCTACAGCGCGGCGCATTTCATTTATGTCAAGAATATGTACAGTTAGGGTTCATTCACCTCATTATTTTGTTACATCTACTTTCCAGTTAACCAGTCTCTCTTGGAAATAATAAATAACTGTTTTTAAAACAATTGCAGCTTTGCATTCCGAAGATCCGCTTGCAATTTATAAGGGGGAGGAAAAACCATATCCACCATTTTTATAAACTGGCTGGCTCTCGAAAATAGAATTTAGACTCCACCAACTCTCTTTCTGCTTGGCAAGATTGATTTCCACTGCCTTCCCTAAGCAGATTACCAAAGCAAAATGAAACATCTTGGGCTTTATCTAATGCTTTGCTTCACCAGCCCTACCAAACGTCAAAATATATAAGCAAATGTTAATTCTCTTTGCAGCTTTATTGTAAACACCTCCCTTGTAACCTCCTCGATTWCTGCCTGGGCAAAAGCAAAAGAGAGGGAGAGAAACAGAGAGACAAGGGGAGAGAAATCGGCCATCGCCACCAAAACACCATGAGCACTTGAAGGAGACTGTCCTTTTAAAATGCCTTTACATTTTGAACAGCGTTAGCCTCTTCTCCCACAATTTTATACAATCCGGGGGGATTCGGGCTTCACCTCCCCCTTGGGCCAAAGAAAAGGGACTCAGACCCCAAGCCCTCTCGTGGAGCCGCGACAGGCCGCCTGCCAGGCGCACACTCCGCCGCTAACGCAAACTTCCCTCTTCCACAGCCACTTTCCACAAGACAGAAGCAACTTCAAAACCCCCAGCTCCTCACAAGCCGGCCCGGCCGCCTCTCCGCGTCAATCCGCGCATCCCACTGAAACACGGAGCATCCGTCAGAAACGCTCTGCCCCCCGACACGTCTCGCCCGCGTTCAGAAGCGCACGAGGGTTTTGTGGAGCCAGGTTCCTCCCCTCCCTGCCTTGAGGGGAGGGAGCACCCGGCTCTGATTCGTTGCTAGATCATTTTATTTCACAGCACCAGATTTTCAGCCTGTGCCCTGCGATGATTTATTCTTTTTAAAATGTCCTCCTTGAGACAGGTAATGTTGGTGTTTCTCTCCACTCTCCTTTAGGACAACTACACGTGCAAAATTACGGGCTTAGAATTCTGTACACTATGGATAAACGTAAATAAAAACCTAGAGGTCAACATAAATAAAATAAAACTTTATTTTTTTTTAAATAAAATTATGTTTTGGTTAAAGAAAAGATAGTGTGTCATTTTGTTAGTAGTACAGACAATTTTTTATCCAAAAGAATACATTGTGCTTTATTGTGTCATTTGTCTGAATACAGACTCAGTGGAATATCTAAATGATACCCTGCTCTGAACTCCAAGTTGAAAGTAAGTTTTTATTATACTTGAGGGAAACAATGGGTTCAGCTGCTTATTGCAAGGAGCAATTGTCAAGGGAGAGTTAAACTCAATTACTGTAACCATACTGAATAAAAAATACTGCCAAGAACAAAAATACGCCTGGGTAAAGACAGCCACTGAATAAAAAAATCGACATAAAGCGTATCAAATATTTATTTATCTGGGCAACAAAGGACTATGATACATTGACAGGCATGGAAACTACTGCCGGCACAACTCAATACAATACAACTATAACTGCTTCCAATATGGCCAGTGGAAATACAGGATACCAGGTGGTCCCAAATGTCTGAAGTTCTTTAGAAAAAAAAAAAAAAARAAAAARAAAAAAAAAGGAGAAAAACAAAAGGGGGAAAGAAAAAAATAGAGAAAAAAAAGGTGGGAGGGGAAAAGAAAAGCTAAGCCTTGATTTAAAAGACAGTATTAATTTATTGCTCTGATGGTGCTTTCTTTCAAGAGGAGGACAGTGGATGAAAATAACTTCTTATTTTCCACAACACATAGGGGTTGTAAAACCACTAACATGTTTAAAAATCTTGCCAGGGTCCAACATCACTTATTTTTTTCTTCAATGAGAAACTAAATGTCATACTAATCATATATAAAAATTCATTTTTTTTTTATTATTTGTTCAGCTGCTTCATTGTCGCCTTTAACATGCTACAACAGGGCTAAAAATGATGAATCCCAGAGAAAAACCCCCAAAAAACCTCTGATATCTAAATAAGTACCATGAACCACATGATGAACTAAGAGGGGAAGATTTAAAACCCACTAAACAAGAGGTAAACGAGATCACCAGATAAATAAAAAAGGCTTAAAACAGACTCACCATATTTACAATTCCCATTAAATTACACATAAATAAATATATACATACATGAACACTGATTCCCTTATATAATAACCGTGAATCGTGTTGCAATAGAAAGTTCAAGTTGGTCGCTTTACCTTGGACAGGAAAAAGTTCTACAACTGAAGATATGACATGGAACTGCTTGTGTTTTGTGTTCAAGTTTATTCACAATACTGATAAAATGTCATCAGTCCTTTTTGCTTTTGTTTCTTTGCTGCCGCTGCTGCCGCTGTTGCGCTTTTTTCGCTTTTTTTTTTTTAATATGGCTACAATCTTAACTGAAGTTTATGTAAGGGAAGGTGGTGATTCAGTCCGGTGAAGCTCATAGAATTTTTTTATTATTTATTTCTTTTTGCTTTTATTTTTTTTTTGTTTTTTTTTTAATATATTTTTAGAAAAAGAGTCCTTTTTTGTTTTGTTTTTTTTTCCTCCTTTTGTTTTATTTAAAAAAAAAGTTCACAAACTCAAGACAGAACTTTTTTTCTTTGCTGGCTCCATCCCCCCGTCCTGTTCTCTGGGGCTCCAGAGCAGGGTAAAACAACGGCAGTGCTGGGGAGAGGAGCGAGTTCGCCGGGAGCACGTGGAAATGAGGGTGCCGGGGGCTGTGGGCAGAGGGCAGAGCAGGCCTGGAAGTCAGAGAACGGGCTGGCCAGGAGGAGCCCGGTTCCGTTCCGTTCCGTTCCTGGGGCACGGGCTGCAGGGAGAGGCAGGAGGGAGCTGCACGGAGCGGTGGCTACCTGGGGGCAGGGAGAGGAGCTGGGGGGGTCCTCACTTTCGGTGCTTCTCCTCTTTGTCGCCGCTTTTGGTGCTGTTGTCCGTGTGGCTGTTGGGGTTGTTGCTGAGGTACATTTTGTCCATGGCCTTGAGCGCCTCGGTGAGATAGTTCTGCAGGGCGGTGACGGCCGCGCACACCGCGGGGCTCCCGAAGCCGTGCGAGATGAGGTTGAAGTGGGTCAGGCAGCTCTGGATGCCYGGCTCCAGAATGGGGTTGGGCCGCGAGTTGCCCAGGGGAGATCGGTCCTGAGCCAGCAGGTCGGTGAACTCTTTACAAATCTGTCTGCAGCACAAGCGGAGCAGGGAGGCAGGGGAAGGGAGAGGGCGAGAGCAGTGAGCACCTCGGCTGCGGCTGCGCAGCCCCCGCGTCGCTCCCTGCCGCCTGACACCAGCCCCGCGGGCAGGGGTCTGCTGCCCTCCCACACCTCCCCACTGTGCGTCCTGCCCCCTAAGYGGTGCCCGTGCCGGGCCCCTGCCCGCCCCCGGGGCCAACAGCACGGGTGCCCACCCACGAGATGAGCAAGCGAGCCCTGCGCCTGCCCTGCGCGCCCGTGGGTGCCCTTGCCCACGCACACCCCTTCTGAGCAGGACCTTGGCACTGAATCTACAGCAGCTCCAAGTCTTCCCCCAGCAACACGGAATAAAAGATGGGGTGCGAGACCCATAGGGAGGTTCGGGCATTTATTCACATTTTGGAGGATAGCTCTTTGGAACTGGACAGACTCAGAGCTCTTCCACCACAAGGCTAAAATATGCCTAGGTGTCAGGAAGGACAACAGAGTGAAGTCAGAGAGCAGAATCAAGGCTTTGAACCGGGGTGTTCTGAAACATTTTTGTGAACCCATCTGTCTCTCCAAACCCAAAGGCTCCTTCCCCCGCAGGGAAAAGCTGGCGCTAACTGAGCTCTGGAAATTTCCTTCCAGGGAGGTGAAAAGCGGGACTGCGAGGGCATTGTCCCGAAGTTGCATTTTATCATTTCCTTGCTGCTCCAGTGGCGGGGGGAATAACACGCCTCTTAGCAGGAGCTTAGGGCCGTGCTAGAGCAGTCTGGGCTCTGAAAACCGTGCTAATGTCTTCCAGCCAGAAACCGCCTCCCATCTTCTGCCTGCGCCCTCTGGCACTACGCCCTTTGGTGACACCTCCATTGGTAATTAAGGGCCACTAAACAACCCTTTTAATTTCCAGCAAACATATCAAAACAATCATTTTCTCTTCACGCACCACCTGGAAGTCTAGGCAACCCCACCAATGATAAACTCCACTAGCATTTTAATGGCGTACAGATTGCCATTTAAAATATATTTTTAATATCCTTACACTCTCCAAGTAACAGAGCTGCTTAGGAAGCAAGCACCACTGCAGATTTTAATGAATTGAAATCAGTTTAACGTGCCAGTTTTTATTTTACTGTCAATGGGAAGCCTTGCCTCCTATCTAAATTGGTAAGCCACGTGAAAAGGCCCAGAAAACGCTTTGCTTTGAACAATTACTGTTTCTTCTGTAACTAAATACCCACCCACAATTTTCACAACCCTCTTCCAAGGTAATCTGCATAAACTGACTGRAGGGGAACCAAGCTGGGCTACATATAGGCCTCGCTCCCTCTAGCATGAGGGCAGACACAATTTGCAAGGCCATTAGCCACTGAGCATGAGGCAAACGCGCACGCACACACACAAACAGGAGCCCCAGACCCAGGCTCGACCCCCTCCCCTCACAACTGAATAACATGCCAGGAAGGTAAATGTCTTACTTTGTAGCTAGAAGCATGTTTTTTCTTGTGACTTGCTCGTTTGGATCGGAATGTTGTCGGTTGAGAAATTCAGCTACTGCTTTGGCAGGAAATTCTGTCTCACAAACGTACCCAAAATCTCTAGCTAGATGTACTGCTTCTCCTGGAAAGTGAGGCGTGGGTGGGAGTGGGAGGGAAAAATACATCTGATCAATATACACAGCACAAAGGCAAAAAAAAATCCACCAGAAAAAAAACGCACAGGCTATTTTCTCCTTGGGTTTTTCCTCTTAAAAGGCTTGGACGTTTTTCTTTTAAAAAGGTACTGTGAGGAATGCAAATCCCATCTCATCTTGTAAGAATTTTCTTTGCTTCAGACTAAGGCCAGGCCAAAAGAAATGTTCAAGACAATTGTTACCAGCGAAATCACACATTTCCTAAAGTTCATGTCGGCTAGACAGGCCCGCTCCGTCCGCCCAGAGCGCGTGCTTATATTCACATGGAAATATGTTTGCTCCCCCAGCTACCCACACATTTCATTCAGAGCTATTTACTCGGGAGGTATTTCTTTGCCTCAAGTACATGCCTCTCTATTCCCTTGCAATGCATCAATGATTAATATTGATCATAATTACTCCTAGAGCTCTTCTAAATAAAACGCATTAAACAGCTAAGTGTTTAAAATTTAACTTGATCGCATATAATTATATGTTCACCCCCAAACGATTAACCATGAGAATTTTAGGGTCATTCCACCCAGTCTGTCTGTTTTGCTGATTTTCAAATCTTTGGTTTTAATTTCCTGAACCAGTTGGTTTTTACTGCAGGGCTTCCTGCCATTAGCTCCAGCTCCGGAAGACGCATGCGCCAATTAGGGCTTCAAAGCCTCAGTCCAGTGAGCTTGTTTCCATAAAATGGAGCGGATCATAAACAATAACAGTGCTCGAGAAACTGCCTCATCGCGACGGGCCTCGGAGCCCGAGCAATGTTTAGGCTAGCGTCTGCCCCCCAAACCCGGCCTGAGCTATCTGCAAAGCAGGCCTGGGCTGTCCTTTAAAAATCATTCTTTGAGAGTCCTGGTAGGTGAAAGCCAAGCAGAACAATAGATGACCATAAAACGTTCCCCACACTCATTAACAAAACAAAAAATGTGAAGCATCTACCAAATCTAGACTTTTTACAAGATTTTTACCTCCAGATTTTTTACTACAGCATGTTGGTGCAATTGCAAAGCCTCTTTAAAAGCATGAAGATAAAGCTCAGCTAATAATATGAATATGAATATTTTATATATATAATATAAAATGAATATTGGCCTAGTTCAGCATTTCTCTCATAGTCTCTTTGAATGTTTAGCATTTCTAGCAAAGCAGCACCAAAACAAAGCCACAAGCTTCCTTCTGAGCAGCCACACTTGAGCTGACCCTGCCTGTCCTGGCTTGGAGTTGAAAGCTCTTAGCAGACTAAATCAGTCTAAAACACTCTTGAATCAAACCTCGAAAATGAAGAGAAAGGAGCAGGATGTGTTTAGTGGGGTCAGGTTTACTTGGGACCAGGAACTGTGACAAAGTAAGGATTTCAAAACAAGATGATTCCCAAACTCTTTGAGCCTCCCACATCTGAGTTTGGAAAACAGGGGACACCTGAAGGTGTTAAAAGAAGTTGCACCTTTCCTTGCCAGAGCAAAGTAGGGGAGAATGACATAATGAAGGGAACATATGTTCTGAAAATGAGAACCAAAAGGGAGGAGGGGTGGGTGCAACTCTGAGGCTCTCAGGACACCATTAATTCATGGCTTAGGTCAAGGATTCCCAAATTAATTCAGGAAGTAATGGTCACGCATTTCTCAAATGCAGATGTCAGAAATCTTAAATGATTTACTGTTATGTTGCCGAGGAAGGGGGATGGTCTACAAAAAAAAAAAAAAAGTTTTTTTTTAATAGCCACAGTGTAAAATTGCTTAGTTGTGCATCAATGGAAGGAGCGTAGCACCAGAGGAGCTACAGAATCTGCTCCCTGTAGCTTTGAACTCACACAACATTTTTGGGTCTGAGCCTGTTGCCCTGATTCTCATGGATCCTTCCCATGGCTGCTGCTCCCAGTGAAAACCGTTTACTCCAGGGAGGGATTACTCACTTGAATGAGGGAGCAAGATGGGACCCTGAAAACATCTAGTTCAAAGACGTAAAAGCAAATACATGGTGGAATGCAATGCTGAGTCTGCAGGATCCATTTAAGACCGTTTCAGGTTAAAACAAAAGGCAAAAATACACAAATAGCCTCTTTCTTTTTTAACCAAGACTCAAAGATTAAACCAAATAATGCCTTTCAAATGCAGAAAACCAACTTGAAAAATAAAATAAAACAATAGTAGTAAAAAAAGAAACAGAAAGACTTATCCCGTTAGGCAAAAACAACACGGGCATTTTCCAAACGAACCGCCTGGGAGCACGGAGCCACTTACCCTCCACTAGCGACGTGAGCAAGGTAACATTAGCAGCTTTGCGTCTCCCGGCTGGCAGGTTTAATCCTATTTTGTCCAGTTTTTCTCTCAAAGATCTCCCTCCATTTTTAGACTTCGCCCTGTTTCACACAGAGAGCTACTTAGAAGACAACGAGTCGGACACCGGGCTGCATTTCTGTCCCTTTATATAAATCGCCCCCAAAGCAACTGGAGAAGGTTGTACTCCAGGGAGAAGAGACAGGGAGAAAGGGTTTTGGGGACGGTTGTGTGGTGAGGAAGCGAGGAGCAGAAACTGCTGAAAGCAAAACCGAGTATAAAATGTACCTGTGCTGGTGTAGGGGCAATCGGCTTCACATTTAAAACTGCCCAAACCAACACACAAACTAGCACAGATTTCAAAAGTTTTAGCACCCCAGGCAGTCCCCGGCACCGCCGGGTAGCATCCGCCACAATAACAGTAGGAATAATGATAATTTTCTAAACTCCCAACACACTCTGGCCCTGAGGGCAACTGTATTTTCACCCGGCTCTCCTGCGATAGCTGCTGCATTATTTAGCAGACTAATCTCCAAGGTCGAGAGCCCACGTCGCCGGGAGGGAGCCCGGCGGTGCTTGGCGAGCACGTGCACACATGGAAACGGCTTATCTGCTCCTTTCGGGCAGAGGTGGCTTTACACACACCCTCGAAAGCCGAGTTTCGTTAATTAATTCTGGATTTTATTCCCCACCCAAGCACTCCTTAATTGTCTGGATTAGATTATAACCCGCAGGGAAGCAGGGAAAGGGGCGCCTACAGAGGGTGACCATGTATCACTTGAACGGAGAGCTGAAACTTTTTGATGCATACAATAATAATAATAACAACAACTATTATTATCGTTGCTATTACAACAACAATGTTGTTATTGTTGTTACTATTGTGATTATTATTTATTTTTCATGGCCGCTATCACTGGCTCTTCGGTGCGGGGGGGCTCTGAGCGCAGGCAGGGGAGGGGGGTTAACGGACACGGCCTCGCGTTGCCACAGCTACCGCGCGCCCCGCCTCCCTAACGGTCGCGCGCCGCCCCCGCCTCGCGGGGCGGGGCTCGCGCTGCCCTCGCGCGTGACGGTTGGGGCGGGTCGCTGAGTGACCCGCGCGGGGTGACGGTTGGGCGCGACCGTTAGGCGCCCCCCGACACACACACGCAGACAAGCGGCCTCCGCGTGGGCCGCCCTCCCGCTCCCGCGGCGGCCACGCCGGCGCGGCGGGCAGCGAGGCGAGGCTCGGCGTGGCGCGGCGCGGCGCCCCCCCGGCGGCTCCGCTCCGCTCCGCCCCGCTCCGCCCCGCTCACCTCCGCAGCACTCCGCCCAGCAGGGAGGCGTTGAGGCACTCGGGCGGCGAGAGGCGCCGCTGCACTTCCGCCACCGTGACCTTGTACTTGGAGGTGGAGCTGAGCAGCGAGAGGCGGCCCGGCACCGAGCAGAAGACCTCGTTGGGGTTCACCACCCCGCCGAAGAGCGTGTCCTTGTTGATGGGGATGGAGGAGACGGCGTTGTTGTTAGACTTGGAGAGGGACACGGGGCCTGCAGGGAGGGAGGAGCAGGGAGGTGAGGGTGAGGAGCGCGCGGGGAGCGGGCCACGACGAGGGCGACGAGGCTCCCCCGAGGGAGGCGGCTCGGGCGGCGCCGGCCCCCGGGCGGGCCGGGACGCGGCCAGCGCCGGGCGGGCGCCCGCGGTGCCCGTGGCCGCGCAAGCGGCGCAGCGGGGAGCAGGGCGCCCCGCAGGCTGCGCGTTAAGAGCGCGAGAAGGCGACGCTCAAACGCGCGCTCGGCTTCAAACAGCCCCCGCGGGGCTCGGGCCGCCGCGGCGCTTCCCGCGGGGAACTCCTGACGTGGGGAAGGGAGCAGCCGTAACCGGAGCCGGTCGCGGCCGAGCCCCGCGCCCCGTGGCGGCCCAGCAGAGCCCCGGCCGCGGCGCCGCGCTGCGCTGGGCTGGGCGGGCGCCGCGTTTTGGATAGATCGCTTGTGACATTAATAGCTCTGGGAAGGCTAATAGATACAACAGGAGTTAAACGAACTCTGGAGATTACTAATAAAAAGAGCCAATTACCGCGCCGCCTTGGAAAGAGCATCTCTCAAGATTTATCCCCCGCGCGCCTAATTCGACGTGACAAAGGGCTGCGCGCGGGGCGACACCGGGGGCGTGCGGGCTGCCCCGCGCCCCGCGTCCCGCCCGGGAGAGGCGCGGGGGCCGCTGCCCGGCAGCGCGGCGCCCTGGCCTCCCCGGAGCGCCGGCCGCGCCCGAGCAGCGCCGCGCGCCCCGGAGCGCCCGTTAGCGCTTCCCAACGGCCACCGACCCGCGCCCGCCAACGCTCCCCACGGCGCCGCTCCCCGCCAGGCGCGCGGCCGGGCAGCGCTTACCTTTCTTAATTACCGTTTGGTCCGGGATGTTAATGCCGGGGTCTTCTACGTGCTGCAGGGCGGGAAGAAAAGGGAGACACGGGGCAGCGGCGTGAGCGCGCGGTGGCAACAAAAGGGAAGCCCCCAAGTCGCCCGCGCGCAGAGGCCGCGCAAGGGGCGCGCAGCCCGCGCGCAGCGGCCGCTCCCGTGCGCAGGTAGCGCCGCGGCGCTGCCCGCGGGCGCCCGTTGCGTGGCGCGCCCGGCTCCAAACGTGATTAGAAAGTCGAGTGAAATCATGTTTTCTAATGCGCGCAGAACTGACAGGCAATATAATGTCTGGCTGTGTTTACAAATTAACACCAGTGGCTGCTGAGATAGAAGATTTCGCAATCGTTACAAAACGCAGGCATTACCATTTAAAAAACTATTACTTCCTTCTCTAGTCTTTGTCCAACAATAATACTGATTCTAACATTTTCCATTCTGTCTTGGATTTATGCTCCTGTTAATTGTGCCTGATCTCAATGATTCCGGGTGGATGGTACTAAGTTGCTTTATTACAGGTTTTATTATACTCAATGCTCTCATTTGTAACTTGCCTAAAGTGCTTCTGGATTTAAGTATAATTAAATTGAGAAATGTTCAGAAATGACTACTGCTGCAGTTCTTGTGTTTTAACTATATGGGGAAATATGATCCCTTTATGCATGCACCCTAAACCCATAAAGTAAATGTAGTGTGGCATAATACTTTTATTTGTGTTATTTCTACACATATTCCATACAGGGAGGACTGTTAAGTTTAAAATCCCACGGAGATATTTACGATTAAATAATTTTCACCGTCAACTTGATTTTCTTAAGTATTTAGCCATTGCTTTTACTGAAAGTTAACTGTTGCAGCAACGGGAAAAAAAAATCAGAAATGATCCTTTCCCAGACCCAAATTTCTTTAATAGATTTTTTTCTTTCTTTCTTTTTGTACAACTGAATAAATGCTCTTAAGAGATGCATTCTCTTGTTTTTATTGTTTTTATATTTTCCTTCATGCATCCTGCTGATTCAGTTTTACAGAACAGGAAAAAAAAATGGCTAGGCTGGTTTAAGGATTTGAACCAGATGGCATTTGGTTTTCACCAAGTACAGCAATGCTGTTAATTCGCAGATCCCTGAAAGTCAAATAAAACGAATTGTACTTGAAATATCTATGTGCAAAGGAGGCTCCCCGATGCCCCTGCCTGCATCCAAGCACAATCGCCGGGGCACAAATGCAGGGACGGGGAATTCAAAAGAACATTTTCGGTCGTGTTCTTGCAGCAACCAGGGGCTTGCCGGCAGCAGATTAGTTTATTCTTGCTGTTGCCTCCGTGTTATTTTATATCAAGTTAAAAGAATCGACCTGGTTTTAGTGGATCCGAATTGCTGACTAAATCCTCCACTTCGGGGAAAGCGTGCGTTTATTGCAAAACTGCTAAACATAACCAGCAATTTTCTGTGGCTAATTTAGCCAGACGAGGGCTGCAATAAATTTACTATTTTTCCCCGAGTATAATTTGCAAGAGATTTCAAAATGACCCCCCCCGAAATAGGTAAGTTCATCTGCACATTATCCTTGCAACATGAAACTGTAATCATTAAACTGTCAGCGAATATATTGTTGTAATATTTGATCCTGTAATTTGGGATGGCATTTCAGCAAAAAATCACATCCAGACACCCCAGCTCCCTCTTTCTTTTTTCCTCTCTCATTTTCCTTGCGAGGAAAGCGGCCCTTAGTCCCCTAACACGGGCTCCTCGGGCTTTAATACATTTATTGGCTTGTTCTAATTCCATTTTCGGGGAGAAACCCGGAAAGACCAACTTTGATCACCAGCAGCCGTTGCATAAGGGCCACTTTCCTCGCCGAACAATAGCCCCGCTCGCTCCGTAAACAGCCCATGTGCTAATGTCATGCTTAATTAGAAACCATTTTTTTTAACTGTATTTATTGATAACAGAATTAGATCCCCCCCCTCCCCAGTAAGGCAGCGCCCAACGCGCTCCCGGCGTTTGCTGCGGCGCGGGGCGGCGCGGCAAACGCCCGGAACGGGATCCGCGGGATCCCCGCGCGGGGAGCGCGGCCCGTCCCCCGCRGCGGCCTCTCCCGTCCCCCCAGCCCCCGTGCCCACTACAACCGCGGGGAAGGGGCTCTCCTCYCCCTTCTTAGGCCACTTTCACCCACTTTTTTTCCTCTTTTCCACCTTTTCCCCCTCTCCCCACGCCGTGCGCCCGGCAGGACCTGGGCTGAGGTTCCGTCCCCTGCCAAGGCAGCGCAGGGCGAAGCCCCGCGCCCCGCCGCTCCCCCAGCTCATTGTCGCCGAGAGGGGAGCCACGCTGTTAACGATGACAGTAATTTGATTTATTCCCGTTTTGGCGGGCACGGCCGCGCAAGGCGGCGCGGGGGCGCGCGCGCGCGCCCGGGGGGATGGGGGGGGGCACGGGAAAGGGGGGAGGCACCGGCCTATTGTTCTAGGTGGGGGCTTCGCCTATTCTTCTCCCGCCCCCCTCCCCCTCCACGCGCGCGCCTCCCGAGGGGGTGGGCGGGCAAAGCCGCGGACGAGGCGCGGGGATCGCGGAGCGACTCAGCGCGCAAACGGTTAAAGGGGGGAACAATAATAATAATAATAATAATAATAATAATAATAATAATAGTAATAAGGACCCCCCCGCCCCCGAGCTCCCGTTTTCGGCGCTTACCGGCACGTCGTCGATGGCGTGCGGGATGGCGTGCAGGGGCAGGTCGGGCAGCGCGGCGCCCAGCCCGTGCGGGCCGTGCAGCAGCTCGTCGTGGCGGCGGTAGTCGCGGCGCGGGTCGAGGCCCGAGAGCTGCGGCGGGAGGCCGCGGTGCGGGTGCAGCAGCGGCGGCTCCTGGCCCTGCCGCTGGCCCGGCCAGCCCGGGTGCTGCGGCTGCGGCTGGGCGTGCAGCGCGTTGAGGCTGTACGGGTCGCTCACGTGCGAGTAGGGGTCCTGCGACTGCGGGTAGATGGGCTGGTAGGGCGGCGGGAAGTAGGGCGGCTGGAAGTCGGCGTTGGGCGTGTGCGAGAGCGGCGGCGCGCTCGTGTAGGGCGGCTGCCCCACGGCGCCCAGCTGCGGCAGCCGCGCCGTCCCGTTGCTGCTGCTGTCGTGGCGCTCCTGGCGGGCGAGGAGGCGAGCGGGGGGAAAAACAACAGGTCACAATCACACGGATCGGGCGAAACCGGCCARAATCAAACGGCTCGCGCACAGCGGGTCAAAATCGAACGGTTCGGGTAAAACGGGCAAGGAGCAAACGGCTCCCGGCGGGAATCGCCCCCGGGCCTCCCGGTGCCGCCGGCCGCTGCGAGGCGGAGGCGGCAGCTGAAGGGCGAGCGGGGCGCGCGCTCCAGGAACGGCCGCGGCGCCGCGAGGAGCGACAATAACGGCGATAACGGCGCCGCTCTGATAATAACAACAACACCACCAACAACAATAATAAATAAAGCCTCGCGGCGGGACGGCGCCGGTTCCCGAACAGGTCGTGCCCACGGTTTGCTGCCCCCCCAGAATTTCAGGAGCAGGAAATACCCGCAGGACGGAAAAAAGGAAACCGTCCTCGCTGTAAAGCGCCCGTTGCTAAAACGCTCGTTCTGCCATGAGGGAAAATGCTCCCACTTGCTCCGAGCAGAACCAAGAAAAATATTTGTCGCGGACGCTACCGCTAACGCATATTAAGGGATAAAAAAAAAATAATAAACGAATTTTTTTTAAAAAAAAGAATTACGAGAGGGAAAATCGAAGGCACTGCCATTTTGKTACCAGGGGACGCCGGAATGGGGCTCCAGGAAGCCCGCCGCTCGCACCGCAAGTTTCACCAACGCCGCCGCGCGACGTCCCGGCCGTGCCGAGCCCCTGCGCGCCCGCGGCCCGTCCCCTCCGCGCCCCAAAACGGCTCCGCGGCGGCTCGAGCCGCTCCGCGCACCCGGCCCGGCGCACCGGGCGCCCCGGAGCCGCCCGCGGCGCGCGGGAACGGGCAGGGCCCGCCGCGGAGCGGGGAGCGGGGAAGGAGGCAGGAACCCCGAAAACAGGGGAAAATAAAATAAAAGGAAGGCAAGAAAGCCGGAAATATCCCGTTCGCAGGTGGAGAGGAGAAGAGAGCGGGGAGTAGGGTCCAAGCGAAGCCTTTTGCCGCTCGCTCGAAGTAGACAAAATKAAAAATAATAAGGTAAAGCAGCAAATTTAAGGGGGGGGGGGGGAAGATAAAGAAGGAAAGGGTGGAAGAGGAGAAGCCAACAAGCCCTGCGGAGGCAGCCGCGCAGCCCCGAGCGCCGCCAACAATAGCGCGCGGCGGCCCGGGCGCTGCGCGGGCGCGCGCCCACTCACCATGGCCGAGAAGCCGTGCACTAACATCTGCGGAGAGGCGCGCAGCGCCGCGGCGCCGGGGCGGGCGAGAAGGCGGCAGAGGGAAGCGGGACGCGGCGCTAGGCGCGGGCGGCGGCTCCGCGGCGCCGGCGCTGCTCCTGCTCCCGCTCCTGATCCTGATCCCGATCCTGATCCCGCTCCTGCTCCGCGGCCGCGCCGCGCGGATCCATCAGAGCCGGCCCCGCTCGCGGCCGCCCTTCATCTGCGGCGGCAGCGGCGACGAGCCCCGTCCTGCGCGGCACGGGGAGCCAAACTTGGTCGTTTCCTTTCTTTTGTTGATTTTTTTTT
>NW_020455454.1:1024583-1027320 GCF_003342845.1 Nothoprocta perdicaria
GCGGCGGCAGAGGCGAAGCGGGCGCTGCTCCCGGCCCAGACAAGCCGGGGCCGCGGCGCAACCCGTCCGACTGGATGTGCAACTCGCGGCAGCTCCCCCGACCGGCCCCGCGCCCGCCCGCCGCGGCCTCCCGCACCGCGAGCGCAGCGCGGCCTCTGCCCCGCTCTCAGAATCACCACCGTCGTTATTACCCATCCTTTTTATTATTGCTGTCATTTTTCCCCAGGCAGGTCCTGCCAAGCCAGGCGCCTTTCCTCCCTCCGCAGGCTGACACCGGCAGCCCGAGCCGCGCACCGGCGCCCGGACCCGGCGACGGGCGACACGGGAGCCCGGCAAGAGGCCGCCGCACGGGGCACCTCGGGGCACGGTCCCGTTCGCGCCGGGCACCGGCAGCCCCGGCCGGGAAGCGCCAGCGGCCAAACGCCCGCCCTGCGGAGCAGAACGGGGCTGGAAGGCTCTTTGTCCCAAAATCCAGCCGAGCATTCTGTGTTCCGCCTTTTAAAGAATAAAGTAAAATTGAACGCAACCCTCCGACACCCTGACACATGGCTAGAAATCAAGCATCCAAACAGCCGCGGATCTCAGAGCTCGGCTCCCGCTCCG
Organism: Nothoprocta perdicaria; assembly: GCF_003342845.1. NCBI lineage: Eukaryota > Metazoa > Chordata > Aves > Tinamiformes > Tinamidae > Nothoprocta > Nothoprocta perdicaria. Next base: position 1,025,187 of record NW_020455454.1, read on the forward strand.
GGAAACAACTTCACCCCAAACCGCCCGATCTAGGGCTGAAATACGGATTATTTGAGAGCCCGGAGAGCGAGACGAGCCCGCAGTCGCTCTCCTGCCCTAASGACGGCTCCGCAAACAGCAGCGGTGCTTTCGGACGGCAGCGGCCCCCCCTTCCTGCCCAGAAACGCCCGTGGGGCGGGGGCGCCTCCCCGCGCGGGGCGACCCACGCAGCGCGTTCCGCGGCGAAGGGAGCCCGCGTCGAGGGCAGCTCGGGGACACGCGCGACACGAGGGTTCGTTGCTTTGGCATCGGGCATCGGTCCCGGGCACCACTCTGGGCTTTTGATGATTTTTTTTTTTGGTCAGACTAATAGACACTCGCCTCTATAAAAATAATAAAGATAATCTGGATGCGCATCCACTCACGCATGTAACCCAATCTATGCGCCATGCCGTTTGCTCCAGAACAAAATTAGGTAGTTTTAAATTTATCTCTCTCTCTCCTTTTGTTCTTTTTTCTTCTTCTCTCTTTTTTTTTTTTCCCCCAAGAGTTTAAAATATTGCTACTCAAAGGCATGAGAGTGAATCCCTGGAAATTAAAATGTTGGGATGATAACGCTCCAACTCCCCTGCTTTCACTCCAGCAACCGACCCCAGGAAGAAAAAAAAAAGAAAAAAAAAAACCAGCTTGTTGTTACCTAACACGCAGCTCCCTCCAAAATGCTGATTTTAAGAGCTGGTCCTGCGCCATCCTACTGGGACGCCTCGGGTACCTAGCGTGTAAGGATAGTTCTTTTCCCTTTGTCTCTTTGCCCTTTCATTCATTCATTCATCCGTCTATTCATTCAGGCATCCATCCATCCATCTATCTATCCATCCATCCACCCATCCATATGGATGAGTGTAGCATCCTACAGAGCCTTATCTACACGGGATCTACCTACAGCCAAGGCAGCTGATGCTGCATCCTCYGTCCTGTTTGCCTCTCCCCACACACTTCGCGACGAGCAGGCTTTCCACAAGCCCCCAAAATCCCGGGATACACCCGCAGCCCCTCTCCAGCTGCAGGGCTGCCAAGGAGCCGGGCAACGGCGCGGGAAGTTTTTTTTTTTCCCTTTTTTTTTCCTTTTTTTTTTTTTCCCCTATAAGAAGCTGGGATGCGTACGGAGGCTGCGGCGTGGCGGGGCACAAGGCGCTTACCTCGCACTCCTCATACTTGATATTATCCGTCAGCTTCCAGAGCATTTTCATGGATCGGCGCGGGAGGGAGAGCGGCTTCGCGGCGCTGCCTCTCGGAGCTGCGGAGGCTTCGCGCGGCGCCCTGCGCGCTCGCAGATCTCCCTCTAATGGCAGAAACTTTCCCGTTTCGCGGCGCTTCCCCCGCGCCCTCCGCGCCTCATTAGCATAAACGGCGGCGGCCGCGCCAGCCCCGCGACCGGGGGAGCGGGACCCCCCCGGGACCCCCGAGCCCCGCGCCGTGGGGCGGCCGTGGGGCGCCCCGGCCGCCGCCGCCCGCGGCTCCCGCCGGCACCGCCTCGTTATTAGCACTGCTATTGCTCCGGGTTCTTTTCCCTTTTTTGCCCCCCACGGGGTTTAACGAAAGCGCGTCCCCCTCTTGCCCAGCACCCCCGGCTCCCGCTCCGCGGAGGGGCGCGCGGAAACCGGGAGCCCCCGACTCTCTGGACACGGCGACCAAACTTTTGTCGCTGCCGAGCGCGCCGTTGGCTTCGCAACGTGCGGCGAAACGAGCGTCCATCCTGCCCTCCTGTAGGGCTCCTTTTCCACCCTTCCTTTCATTTTCCCCCCTTCTTTCAGGTGCTCGCTTCCATCCGCCCCAAATCACCTTCTTGCTTCTCCCTCGGCTTTTTCCTGGCCGATCCCACGCGCCGGCTGAAGCCGCCGGCCGGTCCCGGTCCCGCTGGGGCTGCCGCGGGCCCCGAGGGCTCCGGGAGGAGGGTCCGCCTGGGGGCCACCCGCTCCGCGGCCTCCCCCGCCGACGGGACGGGACGGGACGGGCCGCTCCCGGGAGCCGCCCCGGGGACCCCGCGGGCGCCGCGCGGATTTAGCGCCCGCAGGGCCCGGCGCGGCTGCCCGCGGGCTGCGGGGCCTGCCGGGCACCCCGGGGAAAGGAAAAAGGGAAAAAAACTTTTGTCTCT
>NW_020455454.1:1028950-1030918 GCF_003342845.1 Nothoprocta perdicaria
GCGGGGACCCCCCGGCTCGGCCGGGGTCGCTGCGCCCCGCGACGGGGCCGCGCTGCCCCGCGGGGACCCGCGCGGCACGAGGAGGGGCCGGCGGCGCGTCCCCCTCCCCGCACACCCGCTCCCGTCCACGCTTCTTTGGCGACAAGTTGGGTGCTCGGCACCCTCCTATGGTGGGGGGCAGCGGCGCCCCGACAGCGGCAGCCCCAGAGACCAAGAGCGACCCCCGGGAGGGGACGGGACACTGAGCCGGCACCATAGGGAGGCGCTGGGGGTGGCCGGCGGGTCTAGGGGGCCGCAAAGGGACACAAAGTGAACAGGAATGTCCCGCCAGCGCAGCGCTGCGCCGGGGCCGCCTGCGGGACTCGCTCCCCACGGCCCGGCGGGACCGCGGCGCTCCCCGGGAACGCGCTCGGCTGCGGGGCCTCTCCCCGCCCCCTCCGCGTGCTCCTTCGGGGGTTCAAGTGCCAGACCGTCGGGGAGGCACCCCCGGCGGTCTACACAGGCACACACATATATAGCATGTCTTATATACATGCATATATTGTACATGTATATATTATATACATACATAGATGTATTATATAGACTATATATTATATACACCTCTGATTTCTCACCCCCTGGGGAGGCAGCGAGGCCCCTGCCCCAACTCTGTCTAGGAGGGGGATCTCCCTGCCCCAGCCGCGCGATCCGGGAGGGTGCAGCTCAATCCCACCCCGGAGCTGCAGGGAAGCCCCCCGCACGATTCGGGGGACTGARGCTCCTTGCCGCGTGTGCGGGCACCGAGTGGCGCAGAAGCTGCTCGGGGGGCAGGGACGGGCGGGACGGGGGTGTCAGACACCGGGACGGGGCTGCGCGGACCCCCCAGCGCCCCCGCTCGCAGGGCGGCTCCTGCGCGGTGCGACGGGACGGGAGATGCGCGAAGGCTTCGTGGCTTCTCCCCTGGGCCCCTCCGAGCCGCCCCTGGAAGGCTGCGGCTTCCTCTGCGGCAGAATTATCGAAATCATTATTATCTTCTTCATCATCATCTCACAYATTTTTTTTGCGGGAAGCGGATGCTCTTCCCTAGCCCGTCGAGGAGCAGCAGCTCATGGAGGCGATGGGGCCCGAGAGCGGGGAGCTGATTTTACCCGCCCCGGTTTTTGGTGGCCGCGCTGCAGGTTTTGATGCGGGTCTGGGAGCCCCGGCAGGACCCCCTTGCTCGCCCCGCAGCGCGGGGGGCCGAGAGCTCGGGTGAAGCGCCCGCCCCGTCGGGGCCCGTGGGACAGCCCGGCCACGGAGAGCGGGAATCGCTCGTGGGCCGAGGCCGCGAGAACGACGAGGTTCAAACTGCCCCCCGACCCCGCTGCCCGTCCCGCTCCGGCCCCGCTCCCGGTCCCGCTCCGGCCCCGCTCCCGGTCCCGCTCCGGCCCCGCTCCCTTCGCACGACCCCGAGGGAAGATCGGGCAGAGAAGCTCCTCGCACTGCCCCCTCCTCGGCCTTCCCTCCCCGGCAAAACCGGCTCTTTTAAAAACAGACACACGTGCTTTTTCGCCCCCCTTTTGACACTTTATTTTTCCACCCAGGTGTTTCCCATCCCGGCGGTGCCTCCGCAGGGGGGTCCCCGCTGCCCCAGGGGAGGGCTGRGGGGCTCCGCGCAGCTCCTGCCCCTCGGGCCGTTTCCGCGGGACGCGGCGGTGCCGGCGGCGGCGCCCGGTGGGGCCGGAGCCCCCGGGCTGCCCCCGGGCCCGGAACCTGCCCGGGCTGCGCGGGGAGCGCGGGGCCCTCCGGGACCTGCTGCTGCCTCCTGCCTGCGCCGGGAGAGGGGAAAGGAGGGAAGGGGGGAAGGGAGGAAGGAGGGAGGGAAGGAGGGAGGGAAGGAGGGAGGGAAGGAGGGAAGGAGGGAAGGAAGGAGGGAAGGAAGGAAGGAAGGAAGGAAGGAAGGAAGGAGGGAAGGGCTCCGCGCAGCTCCTGCCCCTCGGGCCGTTT
>NW_020455454.1:1031239-1042331 GCF_003342845.1 Nothoprocta perdicaria
AGGGAAGGGAAGGGAAGGGAAGGGAAGGGAAGGGAAGGGAAGGGAAGGGAAGGGAAGGGAAGGGAAGGGAAGGGAAGGGAGAGCTGCTGCTCGGGCCGGTCCCGACTCTGTCTCTGCTTCCCGGGCTCCCGTTCCCCTCCCGACGCCCCCGCGCTTCCCTCCGGCCCCGGGCGTCGCGGCGAGGACAGGACAGGGAAGGGAAGGGGCAAAATCYCGACAAACCACCGGGAAGCGGGAGAGAGAGAGAGAGCAGGAAAAGGAACAACCCGGGGGCGGGGGCGGCCCTGGCGCGGGGCCGGTGCCCGCGGGGGGAGCCGCTCTCCGGCGGGGGTCCGCTCTTCCCCCCGATCCCGGGCTCGGCCGCCTCCTTTCCCCCTTCCCGCGGGGCAGGCGCGGGGCGGGCGCGGGGCGGGATGGGGCTGCCTGGGACGGGGCCGGGGGGAGCCCCGCGGGCGGGGAAAAGGGAAGAGGAGAAGGGGAAAAGGGAAGAGAAGGGGAAAAGCGGCGCTGGGAGGAGGCAACGAGGAGGAGGAAGAGGAGGAAGAGCAGGAAGAGGAGAAGGATGCTCGGCCCCCACCCCCTGCCGCACGGGACATGCAGTGCCCCTCGCCCGACCCACGAGCACGGGGAGCTCGGGGGTGACGGCTCGTGAGCTTGGAAGCTGCCTCTTGATAAACCCATCTCTATATAGATGCTACACTATGTTATGTTATGTTATGTTATGTTATGTTATGTTATGTTATGTTATGTTATGTTATGTTATGTTATATGTGTCGTGGGGGGATGTAAGGGCACCGCATCCCCAGAGCAGAGCCCTTCCCCACTGCCGGGCCCTTCCCGGCCTCCACCGCGGAGCAAGCACATGGAAAGGCCAGGGCTGCCAGCAACCAACGCACTGGGGCTCTCCGAGCTTTTATCTCATTATTGTTATTATTAATCACTCGGGGAACTTTTTTCTTTTCTCTCTAAYATAAGCACTTGTAAGGATTTTGTCTCTTGCAAAACATAGTAAATCCATGCGAAAACTGCATCCTCTTGTCTTTAGAAAAAGAAGCAGAGCTGCTTATTTATTTATTCTGACTGCTGTTGTTGTTATTATTACTATTATTATCACTGTTTCATTGCTTAACAAAAAGAAAAAAAATCAATTTGAAGAAAATAATTAAAGGTGTCAATGGGAATTAAACATTAGATTATTTGGGGGGCAATTCTGATTACTTGCATGTCCTCAAAAAAAAAAAAAAAACCTTTTTAAAGTTAAAAGCAGGACACTGTTCTGCCAACAATCTCATAGCTGGAGTCATCTGTAGCTTCACTGATCACACTACCCCAAACCCGCTACAAATTTGCCTTACTTGACATATATTTGTTTGCAAATTTTCATCAACAAGCTCTGCAGCAGAAACTCGGAAAGCAGCAAGTTAGCTGAGACTCCTCACCACGACCCGACCCACGAAAGAGCGTTTCCCGGCGCTGAATCCTGCTCCGGGAAGGGCCGCTCTGCTTGGAGAGCTACATTCACTTCACTCCCCCGTCCAGAGCTGCCCCCGCCGCCCGTATCCCCCGTGCTGGAGACGAAACTCGAGTGTTAAGCCTCCACATGGGGAGTTTTGCTTGGATTAAGATTTCAAAACTGAGCCCTTAATAAGATATGCCATAAAACCTCAAACAAGCCCGCTCCCCCAGGGATATTTATCTTAAACGTTTAATTACTCAGTAAAATAAATTCTGTGCGTGCACACTGATACGGAGGGGGTTTTGGTGCGGCTCTTTCTGCCTTTCTCCTCCTCTGCRGCAGCTTCGAGCGGCTGCTCGAGGGTCCCAGGGGGGCAGCGCCGCGGCCTGGCCGGCCCGCACGGGGCCCAAGGGGGCTGCCCCCTGTTTCGGTGCTAACACCAATGCTCCTGCAAGGACTTCCCTCTCCAAGCAGTTGCTGTGGCATCCTAAGCTTCCAGGAAGCCTCGGGAGACGCAGTGTTACCCGYTCCTCTCCTCCGCAGACAAGTAACCTGATGCAAGGAGAAGATAAAGAATTTCCCCAAGGTCTCATCTCACAGCTGGTTTACTGAAGATCAAGGAAAGGAAACCAAGATTTCTGGCTGAAACAACCACTAGACCAGTATCTGCTTCTCCCGTTGCTGCTCACAGTGCACCCTGTAGCCAGGAAAGTGGTATTAAGACAAGTAGCAGGTGATCAGCACTTCTATAAAACAGGCTATATATGTATGTATATATAAAATATGTATTTTTTCAGGTAAGTGCCCAATTTGTGCTCTTTGATATCTAAACTTAGGCACCCACGCCTGAAACTCTTGGCTTCACTATCTGAGAATACTTGGGGTTGCATCAGTGCAAGCATGATATAATACATTAGAAGTGGAATTTCATTCTTTAGTGCCTTGAATAAAACACCTTAATAATTCCAAGACATATTTATAAAACAAAGCTCGGTATTCCCCATAGCAGAGTTTAAGTAAAATCTACTTTGATTTGTCTATGTTAACATTAGAACTGCTGTTGGCAGGCATATATTTTGATGTGTCAAATAATTACCAAAAAAAAAAAAAGTCCCATACTACTGGAAAAATGACTGTTAGGTGCTCTGATGTCCACAACAATATTAATAAAAAAAAAAAAAAAAAAAAAAAAAGAAAGAAAACTCTCTTAGTGACTTTTTTTACCAAGAAGCTTCTAAGGCTGCAGTCTTTAACCCAGGCCAGCCTGCACACAGCTGCAATGCGTTGGCATTTAGCCTTCAACATCAGCTCCAGCCACTGTCCTAGCACACGCTGATGTCCCGTGACACCTTATGGCCTTAAAGGCAGTGCTGAGTGGCTGGAGCAACTTGTCACCGAGACACATGACTTGGCAGAGAGCAACCCAAACCCAGGGARTCAACAGGCGGCTTCTCCCTGGCTGCCGTGCACCTACGTGTGGGCCATGGCCCCCTCAGTGCCCGTCGCAACCACCGCGGGCCAGGCCAGGACCTGCGGGAGGGAAAGGGCTACTTGACACTCAACTTCATGTTTTCCAAAGAGTCCTACAATCACCCTGATATGGAGGAGCTTTTCCAATTTTATATCTTTATACAGTAAAAAGAACTCCGTGTCTCTTTTTCTCTGGGTAGAGACCCAGTGCAGCGAGGTCCCTGYGGGTGGTGGTGCTGAGGGGCTGTAGAAATGGATATAAGTTATGGGTAAATTACCCATAACTTAGGGGTGTAAGTTGAAACACAGGCAGTTCCATCTCCAGGTGAGGAGGAACTTCTTCACTGTGAGGGTGCCAGAGCCCTGGCACAAGCTGCCCAGGGAGGCTGTGGAGTCTCCTTGTCTGGAGATCTTCCAAACCCGCCTGGATGCCGCCCTGTGCCCCGTGCTCTGGGTGTCCCTGCTGGAGCAGGGGGGTTGGACTAGATGATYTCCAGAGGTCCCTTCCAACCTCAACCACCCTGTGATTCTGTGAAATGGGCCACCTGGGAGTGAAGAGGAAGCTGGGCCTGGCAAACCCCGGTGCTCACATGGGCCCTACAAGGCCGCTCCCAGGAGAGAGCAGGGGAAGGAGGCGCCCGTTGAGCTCCGCGCTCTGGGTCGCGAAGGGCAGAGTGGCCGTGGGCCACATTTCCCACCGCAGAGCCCTCCAGGTGCCCCCTGGGGCCCTCATGGTGGCGCCCCCGGCCAGCGCGGGCAGCGGCACCACCTGCCATGGCTGCCAGGCCCGGGGCGCGCAGGCCTCGCACCAGCGAAGGCACCCTGGGGCCCACGACCTGCAGCGCTCGCCTCCCGTGGCCACGAGGCTTCCCGGGAAGGAGTACATATATTTAAAAAAAAAAAAAAAAAAAAAAAAAAAAATCATGCCTGGGTTTCTTTTCCCAAGCCTTTGGCGCCCCTGTGTGTCTCCTTATGGTGAATTCAATGGCAAAACAGACAGACTTTGCTTACCCTAACCTGGTGCTAGAAACCTTGTGTTTAACCACCGAGGATGTTCACCGAAAGGACAAACTGGACAATGCTGCCCACACAGGGACACAGAGCAGCTTGAGCCCAACTTGAGCCACGCTGCCCTGCACTACTTACATATCTTTAGGCTCCAAAATTGCCAGCGCTCTTAACTTCATCCCAAGATTTGGGACAAGATGAAGAGTGAAGCACCACTTCCTGGAGTCAGGACATTTCTCATAGTCTTTCCTGCATCTATAGACATAGATTGTAAAGAGCCTGCTGAAAGAAAAGAAATAAAAACAATACTTTAAAAGCATATTTAAAGAATGTKTWWTTTTTTATTGYTGATTTATTTATTGATTTATTTATGGATATGTGTCAGGAATCTGACTTAAATACTGGACAGGCAACACTGTACTTGTGGGAGATATGGTCTGTCTCAGGACGGCAATATAAGCCCCAGCATTCTTCAGAAGTTAAGGTAGAAGCCGAGCAAATTCAGCAGAAAACATAGGAAAATCCTAACAGAAACTCTACRTATTTTCTATGAGGTAGATGTCATTATTTATTGCACATCTTGGCGAGAACTGGGACACAAAGGAAAGGAGTAGCCTAAGGATACAGTGACATGGTGGGACAGCTGGAGAAAAAAGGAAGACAACCCAACCAGCCTCAGTTCTGGCTTGATTTATTTTATTGTAGGTCCTGATATAAGGAGTGTCGGCAGAACCCAGTCTCCTAAGTCCTTGCTCCTTTTCCTCTCTTCTGGCTGTCGGGATCAGTTTCAAAACCCATAAGAGATGGGTGCATTTAAGGGGGGCAGTGTTCGTTTGGGATTATTTGGAAAACAGGCACGTTCTGCAAAGAGTCGCTGGAAAAAGGCGGCCTGCAAATGCAGGTAGGGCCCACCTGCCTCAGGATGCAGCATCACCCGCTTTGCACTTAATCTCCTAACCTGAACCAGACCCCGCTGGACACCCATCTCACCCTTCCCTGCTCCTACACAGCTGKCCACAGCTGTAGGAAATGCAGGCCCTGCTCCGTCTATATTTACTGGTGGGTAGTTGCTCTCACTTTGGTTTCCACCTGGATTGCTCATTTACTCCTTTCCGCAGCTCTTCCACCATAGCCTCYCTTGTCACAGGTAAATCTGTTCCCCTAAGGCCACAGGCTCCCCACACAGTGGGGTGGGATCTTCATCTCCCCTCTCTCCCCCTTGATTTCTTCTTCTACTTTCACCCTTCCCATCTTCTCACACAGTTCCTGATGACCCTTTGTGAACTGCATTGAAATCATCACAAATAAAATAAAACTAAAAACAACTCTGGAGAGAAAATGGAAGGGGTTGTTTGAATCAGGGTGTTTGTCTAGTTTCGAGCTATTGAAGGGAAGGCTGTCTGCCCTGCTGCCCACTTCACTGCTGGATACAGATACGGGCATGTCTTAGCCCCTGCCTAGTCTCGCAACACACTGTGGGTTGTATTTCAAAACTTGTGAATAAGCCACTTCTTAATCTTCTTTCAGATCCTTTAAAGAAACTGAGCTTCTTTAATAGGCCCATGCTCACCTGGAACCACCCTGGGAGGAAAGCGATTTCCTGGGAACCTTGCACCCAGGCAGGGTCATTCCCATCTTGTCGGTGTCTCTCTTGAGAGAGTGTGTTTTGCTTGCCTCCATTTTGGGCTTTTCTTTTACAGGAGGGATGAATTGTTTGTCCTTTTGGAAGGCCAAGCGGCTTATTGAGTGGCTGAGTGTGAGGTCAAACTCAASCCCAAGATGATGTGTTATGGATTTCCAGTGCAGGAGGAAGGTTTCTCTATTTCTCCCCTAAAAAGGGTCACTAAACACTAGGCAAAAGGGATAAATCCCACTTGTGAGGGAACGCAACTCAACTCTAACTCAAAAGGGCTGCAAGGCYGACTGCCGGCGCTAATGGGTCGTGCAAGGTCTCCATCCAATTTACAGGCTGTTGATTGGATGTAGGAATTCAGAGCAATAACAAAAAACAGTCTCGTAAACAGCCTGTCTTTAGTTTTTAAACTAAACCAGCCCCAAAGTGAACGTCCTTCTCTACTGAATTGCAGCACCACTGAGCCCCTATGCGAGGCCGAAAGAGGTTCACGCGGCTGGTTAGGAACACCATCATTAAGATTATTATCGGGGGCTGGATCAGGCCCAGTACRTATACAATTATTCAATACCTTTAAGCTACAATTATGTGTGACAGGAGAAGCCTAAGTGGCTGATGGCAGAAAATATTTGGCCTTTATGGCTGTGTAACTCATATGTGAGCAGASAGGGCTCAGGGCACTGACAGACGGGTTGTGGGGAAGCTTCCCGCGCTGGCTGGAGATGTTTCCATCTCTAGCTGCTCACTCCAATAAAAGAGCTGGCAGAAGGGATTTTTTTGTTTCATCCCGAGGAGCCTCCATTCCTCCAGGGYAGGGCCCAGCCCCTCGGGCTGTGGTTTCACACTGGAGAGTTCAGGGACAATAGCAGCTTTACGGGATTCACACCCTCCTCCTCAGCTCCCTGCCAACATTCTGCAGACCTGCTCTGGGGAGCAGAACTGTTTCAGTTAAAATAGTAACAATAATAATGCAACTTGAGCAGATCAGTTCTTGAATCGGATGCTGAATCTAGGCTTGTCCAGCCCGCAAGCTCTCCAGCCATGGAGCTGAAGGTGTAGCATGGGGACAGCCAGCCTTGCTGGGCACAACCAGCAGCTTGCAAGCTGGGGCCCTACCTTTAACTGCTGCTATCAGTGGGTCTTTTGTGCCTCCTTTCACTCCTGCTCCTGCAAAGCAGCCTAGGTCTTGCTGGAGGGGCTGCCCTCATGGGTCGGTGGTTGGTTGCAGACAGTCTCTTCTGGCTGAGGCTGTGCCCTGCAAGCTAAGAGACACAAAGCAGCAARGAAATCAAAAAGGAAACACCGTGGAAAAAGACTGCTTGCAACAGCATGAAATTCCACATGCATTTTCATCTCCAGGTTTGTCCAAGCCAGGCTACATGCAGCTGAAAAGACTACCTTTTTATGATGGGTGGTACCAGCAATTTATTGGAACCAAGCTGTTGCTAAACACACGGAGTAGCAATGTATTAGCACATTGTAAAAGGCTGCTTGATCACCATGGGATTCCAGATGAGCTAACAACAGAAAATAAGCCATGATTCACAAATGACTCATTTCAGCATTTCTCTTTGATGCAGTCGTTCAAGCAAGCCCTGTCTATGCACATTCAAACGAGTCCGCTGAATAGTCACTGAGCCCAGCAATGCCATGCTTACAAAGTCATTTTTACAAAGTGTAGGTACATTTTTAAGTATAAAATTGGGCAATTTCAAGCAAGTCACGCCAGCACATGACTCTACTAGTCGTTCCTGCAGGTAACTGCTTCTGAAATTTGRAACGGAGCTTCTGAAATTTGGAATCCAGTTCTTCTTTTTGGYGATTCAGTTCTCCATATCTGAGAGGGGCTCCCAAAAAAATCACCATGTGTGTAAGTGCAGAGGTTCAGCTTTTCCGCACTTCCAGTGAGATTTAACTATCATACAGCACAGTATCACATCGGGGTTCAATTTCTATGGAAAAAAAAGAAGCTGTGGTKGCTGCACCTTTGGTGAACCCACTGCCTCCTACCTCACTGAAGGGCAGTCTGCGTATGAGCATTTCAGATTTTTCCTCCTTTTCGTCACGTTTTGGGAGCAGGAATGAGCGCTCGGCGATGCTTTAGTCAACACTGCCATCCAGTGGCCCAGGGCCCAAGCGACCTCGGAGAGCCCCGTTGGTGAAAAGGCAGCTCGGAGGGGTGGCCTGAAGCAGTTCAGTTAAGGTACCCAGTGGTAAAGCCGCTCTACTCCTCAGTCTTAACCYGCACAGCAGCAGCATCCTTGGATATAATCAATAATTAATCGACAACCAGYAATGGTTGCATCCATTATCTCCGTTCCGCAAGAGCTGGTGGTTGATCAGGGTAAGTGGAGACCACGGATTTACAACGTGATCAGGAGAGGGTTCGCAGCTGAACGGCTGCCCGCCCGTGGACGCGCAATCCTGTCCGCACTTGGAGAGGAGGTTTCCCTGGTATGAATGCATGGTGCTTTTGTGGTTCAAAGCACAGCCTACAGATTAGAGACCTCACTTACAACAAAATCCAACCTCAACCATTCCGTGATTCTGTTTATTCTGTGAAAATGGTCCCTCCAGTGGAACCATTTTATCCTAACATAGATATKCTCTTATGTCTATGATAATACCTCTAATCTATGATATTATCTTATCATAGATATTCTTCTGAGGCAGGATGTCCCCCAAAACCTCAAGCATTAAGCAGACAGTGAAATCAGCACAGCGGGGCAGAAGGTGCCGGCTGCTGAGCGACAAGGCCACTTTGGGGGCTCTCTGGTGGCTCGCAACAGCCGCGCCGCCCAGCTTGGCACGTGGCCTCCATGCCCATAGGGCTGAAGGCGGAATGGAGCTATGGCACCGACAGCCGGGCCGCCAAACGCCAACAGTCATGGCCATGGCTAAGGGGACTGTTCACTGGGCACTGCCAAACTGCTCTGCCCTCCCAGGCCCCRTGAAGGCAGAGGAGGAAAGGGCTCCTCTCCAGAGTTACCCACAGCAGGAGCGATCATTCAAAACCATGGATTTTGAATCCACCCAGGTCAAGTCTCCGTGGGAGCACTCGGTTCCTGGTAGAAAGCAGGTACTTGCAGTGGCTCCAGCCACAGTTCCCCATCTGGCCGTGTGTCTTGCCTCCAACATAACCACGTGACAACAGCAGGACTAGTTGAAAACAGACAGAACAAGCACCRGCCTGTGCAAAGGAAGGTAAAGCAGAGGGACATCCGAGAGATACGGTGCAATTATAGACCCAACAGAATAGGAATGCAAAATGCCACGAATTTCATATTGTAGACACAGAGGCATCACTAGAGTTCAGTCCCAGAGCAGGATGAATATTAAATTGATCAAACTGGTAATGAAAGTGGGAATTACTCCATCTCAGCTGACACAAGGCAGGTGACCTTATTAAAATATATGCCAGTATATTTAATGGGGTAGGGCAGTTTCCTTGGGAATTCATGATTAATGTGGCTATAACTCTGGAGATCCCACAGCTAATGACCCTGGAAAAGTCTTACTTCCACTATGAGATGGCCTGTCTGAAATTTTTGAGATGGGGCAGTGTGAATATAGGTGCATGAACTCAACCACCGTGCAGACTAGACGAGGAGCCAAGTAACTGGAGCGCTGCCACACTGTTCAGGGAACACTCAGGCCTCGTGCTGGAACTGGCACGTCTGGCAAGTAAGAAATCTCAGATCTCGTGGACGGATGGGCTTGTTGGAGACTGCTCAGGCTGACTGCGAGGAGCAATTCAAAGCCCTGTAGCACTGAGTCACCACTGAAACAGCAGAGGTCACTGGCCAGGCCACAGGCTGCATGTTACGTTTTGAGTAAGACCTGACTCACASAGAAACCCTGGTATCTGCTGGTAACCAGTGGTGTGGAATAGGGCTGTGTTTGCAGCTGTCTTCACGTATGCAAAAAGACTCAGAGAGTGAGAAAAGCCGCTGTTTTTGCGCCTCCAGGAGGGAGCACGAACCTCAGAGGGCTGTTCTGGGTCATAACATCCAGCCAGCATCGTGTCCCTAGCAGCAGCCAGGAGCTGAGGCCTGGGCAATAGACTAGGACAAGCCCTATACAGCACTTTTCTTGACATTCTCCCAGCCTCTGGTCAGCTGCAGATGAGGGTCATCTTGAGATGAGAGCAGTTTCTGTACATTCAACAACGATTCTCATGAAGGTGCCCAGACTCCCCTTGGACAGAGCTTGTGGACAGGTGGAGCTAGCTGAGATTTAGGATCTATATTCTTCCGCCTGTCCTACAACATGCTGGGGAGAACACACAATCTTTGCAAATGAAAAGGAGTATGGCACGAACTAACCTAAATATAGGCCAGGAGTTTCGGGCCAAGGAGCAACTGGCAAGAAGTTGTAAGCAGGTCCCAAGCAGAGAAACTAGCTCTGCTGTTGAGCTAAGCTAGAAAAAAAGAAATAAAACCATTTTTGAATTCAGAGATCATAGAATGGAATTATATTTTAAGATATGATTTAAGTACTTTATAAAAGCAAGGTCAAAGAGAGCAYGGTGAAATAACCAGTCATGGAGAGAAAACTCACATCAGAGGAACGAGCTCCCAGGCTTTCATAGTAGCTGTGAAAGAGTAAGAAAATCTTGATCTAAAATGGTAGGAGAGATCWCTGAAGCCACCAGTGACTTGAATGCCTTCTAGAGCACAGAGGAAGCCCAGACACCTCTGGCCAGTTTGAAATTGCCATTTTAGCAGGAAAGGCTCTGGCAAGAGGTAGTTGGCCACAGCCATTGAGGAACGCAATGTTGTGCAAGACAGGACATTTCTACCAGTTTTCTAGCCTCTTTATAACCTCCCAGTGACCCAACATGAGCAGACTTSATTGTCCCAGCTTCAGTAATTCCATCAGTGCCTGGGCTCAGCCTCATGATGACTGGTAATTGCCTTTCCCATAAAAGAGCCATAAAATGCTACTGGGTAGCAGGAGAATGACAACCCCCAAACACAGGCACTGGCCTCCACCCTGACCAAACGCCAACAGAAAGATCTTTGGGAATCTGAAGTCCCTGGGGGCTGGGGGCTTTGGCTGAGTGCTGTCCTGGATGGGTGTACGCACAGGTAAACGTGTAAAGCACGAGCTGAAGCAGAGAATCAGCAGAAAGCCATGGAAGTAGACATGAAATCTTGATAGAGCTGTAAGCAGGACTGGTTCTGAAAAGGACGATATTGGTAAATCGGTATAGGTGTTCAGGATAGGTTAAAAAAAAAAGACTTTTCACAGCAGAACAGTAGCAGTCCTTAATGCTTCTTTGGGGCTTATACAATGTGAGGCAGATGGGTCACCAGYACAGTTTGCTTGTGTCAGACAGGTGAGAAATACACAATGAGGAGAAAACAGTATATGGCAGAATCTCTGAAGGGAGGATGAGACAATTTCATATATTCTGTGGTAAGATGGAAGCTGAGAATCTTAAGCTAAACAAAATCTTAAGCCCAAGAGAAAAAAAAAAAAAAAAAAAAAAAAGTACTTACAACCTCCTGTTTGCCCTGAGA
>NW_020455454.1:1042354-1052375 GCF_003342845.1 Nothoprocta perdicaria
AAAAAAAAAAAAAAAAAAAAAAAAGTACTTTGTACTTTGGGCCATGAAAGGAAGAATTTCCTCTGCTGGAAAGAAAAATGAGAGAAAAATGAGTCTGTGTAGAGCTGGCTTCCTCCAGACCAAACTGTGCATTTATCACTACTCACAGATTACTTTACCAAGTGGCTTGTTACCAAGCAAGAACCTGATGAGGTCTAACGGCAGCAGATGTCTAACAGGCTGTCTCCTTAGCAGATMTGGAGCACAAAACAAGCTGTAGGCAGAACCATGGGAAAACTGTGCATCCAAAAATATTTTGGGAGACTCCAGAGTCCTAAAAACAAGGAAGCACCTCACCATCCTCACAAAGTGAAGGTGTGTGAGGGAGACACAACCAGGCTCACAGGGACCCAAGTGGATGTCTTTCTGAATCAGCACGAAAGGCACTCGGATCGATAGCTCTCCATGTTTCCAATTTGCAACAGCCAGTAAGGAATGCAGAAGTTTCCTTGAGAACTTCATGCTCTTATGCATAGAGAAAAAGGTCTCAGTCAACTTCTTATACAGAGCTCTTGGCAAGAGATAAAGTTGGAACATTTGACCTACAGAGAAACCCAACAAACAAATCAACAAGCAAACAAAAGCTCAAAGCTCATACTCTGGGTGGGAGAAAATTCACAGCTTCTAAAACAAAAAGACTTGATGAATTAAGGGCAGGATGTGGGAGAACTTTAGAAAGACAAGTCCTGGTTTGGTTCTTCCTAAAACTAGTAAAAGCCCCGTCCCACCCAGAAAGACTCTCTCAAGACATCGGATACCTACCACAACCCTCTGAAGGGTCCTAATAATTCTCTAAAGGAAAACTAAGCAAAGAGAAGGAGCAGACATCTAACTTGTTTGCGTCAATGATGGGAAAACACAGGGGAGGTGTTTTCACCTCTCATGTCAATAGGGGAACAGCTATGATTTATAAAATACTATTTTTTTTTCTGTATGTTTACAGTGAAAAGTATCATGCAAATCCTTTTTTTCTTTACAGAGCATTCTAGGACTATCCTAACCTCATCAAAAAGTATGCAATGGAGATCAGCAGAGACGAGAARCGCATTTCTAAATGATGAAAATGTCCTTTAACTTATTTTTTTAAATACAGTCTATAAGAGTAACAGGGTCCCTAGCCCACCTAGAGCCAAAGTATTATTGTAATACAGTCAAACATAGCAAATAGAACTGGAAGAGACCAAGGAAATCTACAGCTCCAGGTTTGGACCAGTACAACCTGCAAAACTGCCGACAAAGCTTCGCCCAACCTGCTCCTCCAAACTGTCACTGGGGGAAATTCCAGCCTCCTCAGACAATCTAATCCCCATTTAACTATTTATCACTTCAAAGCTTTCCTAGTGGGCAATCTTCACCTCTTCTGATGCTATCTAGCCCATTACTGTCCTGCCCACTGAGAACACAGAGTGTTGTGTCTCTCCCTTCCTATCTGGATCAGGATTTGTTTCAGATACTCTATCAGTGTCTCTTCATAGGCCACGTTTCCGAGACCCCCCCAGGACTCTCTGCTCACRGCACAGCCAGAGATGAGCTCTATCACTAGAGTAAGGAGCAAGGCAATGTTAAACCGGGCCCATGTGAAGTACCAGGACTGGTCCATTTGGGTCTCTCTCTCGCGTGCTCAGCCCCCCGTGGCAGCAGGTCACGCAGACGGCCCCGCTCTGCACCCACAAGCTGCTGATGGTCTGTGTTACTCCTGTTGCTGCAAAGACACCTTGAGGGGGACATGTGGCTGGATGGCAGCCCTGGGCCACGCAGGGGCCTGGCAGAGAGCCCTGGAGGAGAAACTAATAAACCCAGTCGTATTTAACCAGAGGAAACCAACCCCTTCATYGGGGTGAGCCTGCCTCTGCTAGAGCTTAATTGTAGGCTGGTTTCTCTGCACAGGGGGATAAACTGGCAGGAAAGCAAACACGGTTGCTCTTGAGCAGCAGACAAGAAGAGTCGTTTTCCAAAAGGTAAGTACATGTCCCTGTTGGAAATGTAGGGATTTTTCAGAAAAGCAAGCAAAACAATACTCTGCTTTGCAGTATTAGTAAGTTCACTTTGCAAAATGTGCTTTGCTGCAATAGTCTATCTGCCTTTTTATTTTATTTTTTTTAATAAATGTCTACTGCAAATTCAGATGAAAAATGAGGCCTCCCCACAACGTGAGAGTCTCCGCGTGCCAAATCCGAGAGCACAGCAAGGCAAAAGCACACACCACAGCACACTGCCTGTCCCCTGCTGCCTGTGCAGACGCACACGTTCGCTGCCTTTATCCGGCCTGCCCGGTGGTGCGGCACCACGTGAGCCGAGCCAGCGCTTTCCTGGACGTCCCRTTCCATCTCTCCTCCGCTTCGCTGCGGCTGCGGGCGCTTCGGTATCACCCTGCGTGCCGGGGAGCTGCTTCTTCAGGTACGTTTGTATTTTCTTCTCTTTGAATAGCCAAACTGTCACAGGCACTGCAGGAGCGGCGGGAACCACTGCGAACTGGAAAAAATAAGGGAGGACTGAGGAGAATATGCAGGAATAAACTGCTGCTGTGCTGAGGCTCGRCTTTCTCTTATCTTATATTTACTGCGTATATATACGGCCTTCTAGGACAGGTGGGGCAAGTGAGTCAGGACAAGTCAGAGCAGAGCAGCGCCGGGCAGGGCGGCCCCACGGGAAGGACTTCACGGAGACTGCGCGTGGCGCAGCACGGGAGCAGCACAAGACCAGGGGATTTTCACCATGCAAAACACGCAGCCGTGGCCAGCTGCACTTCCTAACCAGAAAAACTGCACTGAGAAGAAAGAAGCCTCTGCTGTGGGTGTAACAACAGCGCCCGCTCAAACTGACAGCTTTCAGGTTGTGAAAAACGGTCTTACGATAGCGGTGAGCTTGTCCTACCTGTGGAAGAGAAAATGCCAGGTCACTCCGAGCAGATCTGAAATACATTTGATAACATTTGTCACTACTGGCCAAAGCCAAATAGGAGCTAACAACCTAGCTCTGCAAATCCTGTGTATCTTTTTTTTTTAATTTAATTAGCTAACAAATTAATTGAAATCAGTTACCTATATTGATTAAGGCCAGGAGCAGTTTGCTAAGTACTCACGCTCTTCCTAAGATGCAATTTCCATTGCTAATCTTACAGGCAAGTGTGTTTCCACTACATGGGCCATACTAAAGGCTCCTCTGATGCTAAAATGAGGTTGTTACATTAAAGCTCCYGCAAAGCTGCTGCCTCCCGGCAGCGGATCCGAGCGGGAGGACTCGCCGGTCCCCAAGAGCGGCCAGAGGCGGCTCCCGGAGCTGGGAGCTGCTGTTGTGCTTCCGAGCAGGGAGCTGCTGTTGTGCTCCCGGTGCGGCTGTGACGCCGTCGGCCGTCAGCCAAACACGTTGCTCTGTCAGGTGCAGGCATCAGGTCTGAGAAGCAGGGATGTCTCATTAGGGAGCCTGGGCTTAGGTTACACAGTTTTAGTAGCAGGTTTTGCTAATGTGATTTCTTGTGATGGATGTAAGTCAGGAGCTCACCACAACTCACGGTGTGGCAGAAACTGTTTTGCTGTACAGCAGCAACAGATCTCCTTTTTAGAAATGAGGAAAATATTACTGCAAAATCCTGATGGCTGTGACATAACTTGACACCAAAACACACACAAAAAAAAGCCCTCTTCTATTTTTGTAGGTGAGTGTTCTTGGCCTAACCTGGCAGAGCTGTGTGCTGAACAAGCCTTTCCTAATTACGAAACAGCAGCGGCTGACGAACTGGAATGGTTCAGAAAACACCTCCCTGAGGCATCAAGGGAATAAGAAGAAAGAAATACACAAGAAGCAAACACAAAGCTTTCCTGTCACACAGGGCACACATAGGAAGGGAAGGGAGAGAGGGAGCAGTTTAAAACACAGTCATAAACTGAATACAGGTTCTCTGTGAAATCTGTAGTGCCTGCTGGTCTTTGCCAGCTCAGTTAGACGCATTCTCTGCTTAATCCAAGGTGCTGTGCAAGAGCTTTCACCTGCAAGACATTCACCGCTTACCCTGTTTCCACACTAACGATGACAAAGGAGCTCTACTAAAAGGATGGCAGCGGGACCTTATGCATCAAACTGACACACGTACTCTCCGCAACAGGCAGATACAGCCAGCAAAGAAAGCTGCTGTGTGGTGTCTGATAGGACATCTTTGCAGTACCTGAGGCGGGATTTATTTTTCCAGGTAGCAATGGGTACCCTCAGGTGCTGCTTCTTTGCTGTTCTGATTTCCAGTCTTTCACTTCCACTTGCTTTCTACACTGTTCGCTGGCATGCACAACACTCAGGATACTGAACCTCTCRGGGAGTTCAGCATTAGCCGAAGCCTGTAAAGCCCTTAGTGAGGGCAACAGATTCCTTCTGAAGGAAAATGCTTTGGAACCAACGCCCAGAAAATCCAACTGCACGGAGTACGTGGCGCAGAACCACTACATCATAAAAACTTCCCATGCAAGACGCTTCCTTTGTGCTTTCCGTGCACATGGAGGGATGTAACAGCAGTGGYCAGTAGTTTAGCTGATAGAGGAGTTGGAGGCCTTCAGGCAAGAAGGGAGATCATTTAAGAACCAGTCTGGATGTACAGCATATTGCAAAAGAACTAATGCAAACGTATATTTGTAACTGAAAACAGATCTTCTCCGTTCAGATAAATAACAAGGAAAAGTTGTTTGGTCCCACATCTGAAAATAAGAGTTTTGTTATTCCGAGTCATGAAATGAAGACCAGGATTTTCTTAGCCTCCTAAAGGCTCTTGACTTTCAGTTCCCACTCAGTTGATTTTCAGATCACCGTCTTAACTTATCTTTGGTATTTATCTTAGCACATGCTTTTCTTCCACATGATTCCTGTGTGACAGAGGAATCTCAAAACTCCATTTTCAGATAAGACAGAGAGACAGAGAAACGAAGGGAAAGYATTTGCAAAGTATTTAGGTGTGCAGTGCCCAGCGCCAAGGACTCGCACACGAGGCGGGCGGCATCTCAGCGCGGCTGGTGCAACCCGGGCGCCCAAGTGCTCGTGCAGCAGAACAACCCCCAGCTCCATCCCTCCTCTCTGGGCTCACGCAGAGCAGGAAAGAGAGGATCCCGGGAGCCGTGCCAGAGGTGTGCCRTTAATGCCACTGCATCCCTCAAGGTGGCTGCACTGGATCCTGTTCCAAACCGGAATGCTGCTCCTACTTTCATGAAATACGGTCTCAGCACAAGCTCTGCTGGGATGCAGGCAATCTCAGGGGACAGTCCTTCAGGGAGCACATTGACAYACACACACACACACACACACACACACACACACACACACACACACACACACAYGCAGGCCCACTAGGAGCCCACATTSCTCAAGCAGGACTAGAAACGGTGGGAGAAGCAACACGGCACCTTTCCTTCACAGACACGAGCACACTCTGCAGGAGAGATCAGGGTTGCTATTTCCAGCTCAAGAAGAGGAAGCGGCCAGAGAGAAGCAGAGTCAKATGTCCAATGTCCTAAAATGGATTACGGGCAAACTCAGAATTAGAGGAGTGGCACCTGCTTCCTAGTCTAAGGCTCTCTCCTTAGGGTTAAGCCACTTCTTCAGAATAGGGTCATTTGYAGTGAGGCTGCAGGTCCCTTCTGCACCACTCCTGCTTGCTTGCAAAGTGTGAGACAGCTGAGATCTAAATATTCATTGCCATCAAAACAGTAATTTTCCTCATGACTCCTCTCATCCCTTCCTTCTCCTTCCCATGCACTGGCCCTGTACCAAGAGCTTTGTCTGCTCAACTCACTAGTCCTAGGAGAAAATAAACAAATAAATAAACACGTATAAACTTTTATTCTGAGACGGTGAGTTGACCTGGCTCAATGCAGAGTCTGACTAGCACCAGAATCCAGTACCAAGCAATCACAGGGCCTCCTACAGACACGGGCAAAGGGKCAAGGGAAAGGGAGGGCACGGAGCAAGAGAGGCCAGACCTCCCCTCCTGCCTGGTTCCAGCCACCAAGGGCAACTCCACCCCATAAAGGCAGCGCAGGGTGCAGGACTCCGTGTGTCCTCTACACACTGTACACCTCTGCTCACTCCTCTTTTCAGTTTTATACAGAACTGACAGAGTTTAAAAGCTGTTTGGGACAGTATGCAGAAGCGGTACCACCATGCTTGCAGAGCAGGGCTTGTTTGCAGTTTGCTGCACGCCGCAAAGCCAGGCAGTTTCTGCACCACCTTGAAGCTTCTGCATCACCTTGAACACCAGCAGTTGACTACCAAAGGCAACCCRAGTGTTTTGCACTACAGCACACGAGTCCTGACCAATCCTTGACCTTGGCAGATTGGGATGAGGCTGGGAGCCTCCAGGCAGCTCGCCTGAGGTCACAGTGATCTGGGGGATGCCAGGAACCTCAACCTGGTGTCTTCGAGTGAGGTTCTTCCGCCTGTTGCTGCTAATCTGGCATGGGAATTACAAAGCCTTGGAGATGGTTTTGCTTTCTGCCTTTTGCTCCAAATATTCCCCCAGCTTCTTATATATATGTTGTGTCTATCTAAGTGCAAAGAACAGACTCATCACACCTCTCTGAGCTGGATGAAGGTTGCTAATTTATCTATTTTCATACAGCATCAGGGAGGAGCCAAACTGATGAACAATTTTGTTTACAAGTGGAGTCTTTAACTACCCCCRATTTTCTAAACTATATCTGTGCCATTCTGGTGGCAAGCATTTGTCTGAGAGCTGAATGGTGGACAAAAAGACATGAGGAAGCTAGTTGGCATACAGTAGCTCTCATATAAGGCCAGACTCATGTAAGGTAACGCTGTGAGCTAAGTCAGTACTCTTTCAAGAGAGAGAGAAGTTCTTTTCGTCAAAAATTCACTGTGGTTTATCTGAAGCAGTAGCTTCATGTTAAAAWTAGAACTGGTGGTTCTCAGGGAACACTTCATTCACATCTTTTGGTTGTGGGTCTGAGCTACAGGAGAAGTAATGCTAGGAAAATCTTAGAAGCATTGTTAGCAAATTAATGAATCATGCTGCAATTCCATTATTATTATTATTATCCCCATGGGCATTTGCTTATACAAAAAAAAAGTTTTTTTCTTTTTTTTTCCAGACAATTTAGCCTTTTTGAACTGAGCTTCTTGCTGAACCACTGAATTGTTTCCACTCACAACTACCTCAGTACCTCTCCATTCCACTATCACTTACAGAATAATATGCACCATAGTGCATTGTGGTTGAGTTATCCTACCAAAATCTTCCTTTTCCTTAGATTAGTGTCCACTCTCCAGAAGACAGACAGATAGAAAGGCAGAAGGTTTTTAAAATAATTCCAAAGGCAAAGCTAGTTGAACAGGATATGATCTAGAGGAAAGTATTTTGTACCTTTGTATAAAGCATCACTTGTTTAAGTAATACTGGTTCGTATTCCCCATTATTTTAATAAGACATCCTCATTGAGCAAGAACTTTTCAGAGGAATAAGGTGCACAAAATAGGGGCTTTCCTGTGGCTGGTATCAAGTGTTATGACAGGAAACCTGTTGTAATCTAATAGTCAAAACCTTTCTCTTTGGCAAAACTTACCTAAGGAAAGGTGTTGCAGTGCAGTACTGGCAAACAAATACAACTGTCACATAGCAGAAACTTCTGAAAAATTACTCTTGTCTTCTGTACACCACCCAGAGATTACAATTCACTTGCAAATGATATTACTTAAAATGTGGTTTTGCCTTTATGTAATATGCAGTCATTACTATTTAAGTATCACTTTCAATAGGAGCAGTCATTTGTCAGACCAATTGCTTGCTTCATGCAGCAGTAGCTATTTTTTGCTTTGCACAAAACCCACTACTTAACCATGACAGTTTAAGGTTATGTCTTCAATAAGTTTCTTTTGTTTTTTTGAAAAGCTACAACTAATAAATGAACTTGTACTCTCGCGCTTGACTCTCTTCTTGTTCATCTTTACATTTGTTACACTCCAGTGTAAGGAGCTCAGGTACTGCCCGTTCCTACAGCCCTGTCGCTCTATCAGCCATGGTGCTTATGTGTCCCTGCAGGAGCAGCTCACTCCCACACCGGCAAACAGGAATTTCCTGAGCAGACCTGTGGAGCCCATCTCCTCCAGCACCAGACCGCAAACCTCCTCCTGCCACAGGCACTAAGCTTTGCTTATGTGTCAATAAAAACACTCAGAAAAGCCCTTCCAAGCATACTGCTAAATGGAGTTACAGTTACTGGAGCTGACCCCTTTCCTTAAAATTKTTCTAGTGATTTAAAAGAGGAGCTACAGTTCAGTCCTCAGACTGTCAGCAACCTGACTGCTCAAGGAGAAAGCTTGTCCTGCCTTATTTCAGACCACTGCCTTGTGAGAAGTAACTTTAAATAAGCTTCCCTTCCCTCCTCCTCTGCTCTTTATTTTCTTCTCTACAGGTTTCGTCATCTGCTTCGAGTCTTGCCAGTCTTGAGTTTATTTAATTAACCTCATCCATACTTCCGTGCACTCGGATCCCCCACTGAAACGAACATTTATGGTAAAAAAAAAAAAAAAAAAAAAAAAAAAAAAAAAAAAAAAAAGAGGCATTTTTAAAGGGAGGTTTTTATCCTCCACTGTTTCTACCCTTTCCACTTTTAAAAGAAAGTCTCTTCTAAAGACTCCCCTACATCTTTACCATTACCTCCCTGCTATGGCCAGGTAGGAGAACTTGTCCCACAGGATAAGCAAGAGAACAGAAAATTCCTGATTTCACCCAAATGCTTCCTGCACCTTGCCTCGAGAGTGCCGTCCAAGGCATTACTGCCCTTGTTGCTGGGCGGCGTTAGGAGGTTATGACCTGTGTTCACCCTACCCACCTTGGCTCATTAGTCGCTCTCCACCCTCCTGACTGCAGGGATTTAACTGTTGGATTTCTCCATAGCGCAGCTCTGTGAAATGGCACAGGTCACCAAACCAACCCAAATGCTGTCAGAAAAACCTCGGAAGGACTTCAAAAAAGAGCAGGTAAACTGCTAGTGACAGGTTTGGGGAGGAAGCGTGGCAACGGCACTGCACCACGATGCACGTTTCTCGACTTACTAAATGGGAGCAGAGCTGCGGAAGCTGCCAGAGGACGCAGGATGGCCTCATTCTCCACATCTGCCTCTGTCCCCATCCTCCTCCCAAAGCAGCTGCAAGTGGGCACACAAGTATTTTGGGAAGGAGACATGCACCATGTCTAGTTCTAGTTAGATATTAGGGAGGCTCTACTTAGGGGAAAAATCTACACGGAAAGAGTAGTGAAGCATTGGAGCAGGCTGCCCAGGTYAGTGGTGGAGTCACCATCCCTGGCAGTGTTCAAGGAACGTGTAGAGGAGGCGCTCAGGGACGTGGTTTGGCAGGCAGGGTGGTGATGGGCTTAGGGTTGGACTTGATGCTTTGAAGGGCTTTTCCAACCAAAATCACTCTATGATTCCACGTTGTACTGACAGGTGAGAGGGTGTTTTCTAGAGGTGGCAAATACCTTGACCTGTTTATAGGAGTTTCTGTAGTGAAGTTTTAACATTTCTCTGCCATTGTTTTTCTTTAACAAGTGTGTGTGGGAGGGTGGGACGATTTATGATCTATTATTATTATTTGGCAACATCAGATATTTTTGAAGCTCTCTTGAACTCTTGATCAAGAGATAAAAAAAAAAAAAAAAAAAAAAAAAAAAAAAAAAAAAAAAAAAAAAAAAAAAAGGCCACAAAGCTGCACTCAGATATAACCAGAGCGCGCTAAGTATTAAGTCTGGCAGCCTCCCGCCACACCGCAGCCCCAAATACGGCCACCCCAAAGGAACACGCAGGGGCTGAAGGAGAAGTTTCTTACTCGTTTCCTAACATTTTGCCGAAGCGTTTTCTTCACTTATTTTTTATTTTTGCCCCTCGGTCCCTGTTTCCCAACTGCCCCTCGGCGCCAGCCCCGGGCAGCGCTCGGCGCGGCGGCCGTCGGGGCGCGGCGCACGCGACATGGCGGCCCCGCCCGCCATCTC
>NW_020455454.1:1052457-1064227 GCF_003342845.1 Nothoprocta perdicaria
GCCGGGCGGGCGGCGGCGGGCGGCGGGCCGGGGCGGCCCCTGCCGAGGCAGCGGGTCGGACCGTGGGCGCTGCGAGCGGCGGTTCGGCGGCGGCGGCGGCGGAGACACTGGCAGCGGCAGCCGGAGTGTGAGGGCGAGAGCGAGCCGCTGCCGCGGGGGCTGCCGGGAAGCGTAGTCCGCCCGCCGCGCGCCGCCGCCCGCGCCGCCTCGCCGCGCACTACAACTCCCGGCGGGCGGCCCTCGCCTCGGGCCCCGGGCTCGCGCCGGCGGCCGCGGCGCCCTCGTGCAGCGAGTACGTGGCCCGCAGCGGCTACATCACGCGCGCGCTGTCGGCGGAGGAGGCCGCCTTCCCCCTCGCCTACATCATGACGCTGCACAAGGAGTTCGAGACCTTCGAGCGGCTCTTCCGCGCCGTCTACATGCCCCAGAACGTCTACTGCGTGCACGTGGACCAGAAGGCGCCGGMCGCCTTCCAGCGGGCCGTGCGGCGCCTGCTGCGCTGCTTCCCCAACGCCTTCCTGGCCTCCAGGACGGARCGCGTGGTCTACGGCGGCATCTCGCGCCTGCGCGCCGACCTCCACTGCGTGCGGGACCTGCTGGCCTCGGCCGTGCCCTGGCGCTACCTGCTCAACACCTGCGGGCAGGACTTCCCGCTGAAGACCAACCGGGAGATGGTGCGGCTGCTCAAGGGCTTCCGAGGGCGGAACATCACGCCGGGGGTGCTGCCGCCGGCACACGTCGCCGCGCGCACCCGCTACGTGCACCGCGAGTGGGCCCGGCACAACGCCTCGTGCATGGTCACGCCGCCCGTGCGCAAGGCGCCCCCGCCGCACAACATCACCATCTACTTCGGCTCCGCGTACGTGGCYGTCACGCGGCCCTTCGCGGAGTTCGTGCTGCGGGACCGGCGCGCCCGCGACCTGCTGGCCTGGTCCGAGGACACCTACAGCCCCGACGAGCACTTCTGGGTGACGCTCAACCGGATCCCGGGTAGGCTGCAGGGGCCTTGGGGAGCTTGGTGTCCTCGTCCCATGTATCCGTCACCCCGGGGACGGCAAGGGAGAGGGCTCGTTGGGTGACATCAGTTGGCCATGATACGGTTGGGCAGATGGTCGTGGTTGCGCCAGGTCACCTCCTCTCGGAGGTGTTTCCACCTGGGGCTCTTGGTGTCTCATCAGGGGGTCGTCAGCCCTTGTGGGGTTTTACACACACATCCAAGCCTTTCCAAACCTGTCTTGCCCCACATGGTGATGCTGGGCTGCCTCCCTTCCTTCGCTTGTAGGGAGCAGGCCGTGCATTTGCCCAGCCCGGCACATTTCCCAACCATAAACACCTGGTCTGTAAGCTCAGCAAAAGTCCACGTTCGCTGATAGGAACAGGTTTTACAGAATAATCTATTGTACAAGGAAGGACTGAGTGAGTTGGGTGTTTTCCCTGGAGAAGGTTGAGAGGGGATCCACATGTACAGAGAGCTGAGGGGAGAATGTGGGCAGGAAGAGGCCAAGCTGTTCTCAGTGGTGGCCAGTGATAGGGCAGGGGGTAGTGCATATAAGCTGAAACCCAGGCAGTTCCATCCGTGTGAGGAGGAACTTCTTCACTGTGCGGGTGACAGAGCCCTGGCACAGGCTGCCCAGGGAGGTTGTGGAGTCTCCTTCTCTGGAGATCTTCCAAATCCACCTGGATGCYGCCCTGTGCCCCGTGCTCTGGGTGTCCCTGCTGGAGCAAGGGGTTTGGACTAGGTGATCTCTAGAGGTCCCTTCCAACCTCAACCATTCTATGAATCTGTGATAATAATCCTGGTCCACCCCAAACGTGACTTGTTCACTACCGAGGGCACGTTTAGGAAATACAGTTTCCTGTGCACCAGCTTATGAGGTATGGGAGGAAGGTGTAGGTCAGCTCAGTGGCATAGAAACGTAAAGGAATTGAAACAGAGGTGCAAATGAGACAGTGCAGACTGCTGAGCAGACCAGCAAAGACCGTCCCGTGTGCGTTTGCCTTGGACCGGTGCATTGGCTCGATCCTGGAGTTACAGGTGCAGGACTTGAACAGCCAACCTTCTGTGCGGCTTTCTGTGGGAAAGTCCAGCCTTTCTGTGGGACTGCGGATCATGGGAATGTTGCCGAAGGGCAAACACCGTGTCTCATTTCACGTGAGCTGTGCGCGTCTCCGTGACGCTTGGTAGCAGCGCAGGAAGGCAGGGGGACAGGCTCGCCCGGCAGAGGCAAATCCACCGTCATGGGAACTGCCAGGGAAAACAAAATAAGGGAGAGCGTAGAAAGTGCCGAGCAGGACATGGTGTTGGCCCTGTCCTGCAGGTGAGGTGCTGGATTGCCTGCATTGCACCTGCCCCCAAACCTGTTTTCTGGATGAGGGGTGCAYAGGGGCTGGACCTGTACCCCAGGGGAGACGGGGGTCCTGTTTTCTGGGTTTGCAGCCACCAGCACTGGAACCATCTGATAGGAAGAGAGCCACGAGCGACTGGGAAGGTGGGCTGGCCACCGCAGTGCCTCTAATTTCATTTCTTCTCCTGATGTGTGCCCRAAATTCCCTTCCCTTTCTGTGGGCACTTTGAGAGACGGAAAAATAAATGCTCACAAATAAGGCTGATCCCAGTTGTGTGACTTTGTTTTGTAACTACCCGCAGTCTGAAGGATTTCACTCCCGCTCTCTGCCTTCCCTTTGGAAGCTCCTGCAACCAGCAGTTAAAACGGGAAGTGCTGCCCGTGTCCCTACCCGTGCCCAGGAGGAGGATCCGAGGAAGGATCTGGCAGGGCTGCCCCCATCCCTGCTGTGTCCTGGTGCTGCTGCCTGTGAGGCCCCTCTCGTTTTCAGTGACGAAACTGTCTCATCTCAACGGAGGGTTACGTGGGAGCCTAACGAAAGTTGAGCAATTAATTTAGATCTGCACTGTCAACATAACATTGCAGACCAGCCATATGTATGAAAACTGGTCTCAAGAACARGTTCCAAATCAGCAACTGATCAATAAAGTTCTCATAGAATAACCAAATCCTTAAAGAAAAGTGGTGAATCCATTTTTTTTTTCTTTTTTGGTGCTGAGCTGTGTTTTTCCCTGCTCTTTGATGAACTTAGAAAATTGCCAGGTTTACTTAATTTGAGGATGGTGAATAATGTGAAGTCAGTAGTTTTGCATTCCTGTAAGGCAGCACCTTCCATTGTTTGAGTGGAAATCCTGAGGTCATTCCTGTTCTGTGAGGCATTTTTCTGCTTCCGCTGTGTCAGCAGTTTGTCCTCACACCAACTTCACTGCCATGTTTTGTGAACAGGTTTTTAGTTTGAAATTACAATGCAGGTCCCAGACCATTTAAATGGTTTATTTCCTGCCATCACCCTCTCTTTTTGTCTATTATAAAATTATATAATTTTTTTTTTCCTGAGTTACCTTTTTTGATTCTCCTCTAAGATGAAATCAGTCTTTTTGAACCATTATTTTAACTTAATAATAACTCATTTCAGAAAGGGGAAAAAATAAGAAGATGGTGGAGCTCTCATTATTGCTGCAGCATATTTGTGTTTATGGAGGTTCTGCTGTTGAATGTTAAAGGCTTCTGATAGAAGAGTCATGACTGAGTATTTGTCAGCAGCCCTTGTTGCATATCAGGGAGATGCTCTGCTTAAGAACAACAGCAGAAAAAAAACAAGCACATAGAAGAAGTCTGTTAGTTAATTCTTCTTATATAAAATTTCTGAGAAAACAAAGAAGAACAAAACCCAAACCCTTGTTATTATTTAGTGTCTTAATGATTCTGTTTTCTTCCCCGCTATGCGCTTCCCAGCTCGGGAGCAAAGTAGTCGTTAGGTAACAGTAACTATAGAGAAACTGTGTTTGTTACCATCTAAAAAGGGACAGAAAAAAAAGTAGTAACAAAATCTTCCTCCGCTTTCACCTTTAACTTGGTGAAAACACCAAACTTAGGATGGTGACACCATTTATTTCAGCAGGACTGTCCCCTCTGTCTTCCCGTGTATCTGGTAGAGATGGACAAGACTCACAGCAATAAYGCCAGGCGGGCTCGGTGCATTTGAGCAACTTGGTCTCTCTTTCCCCTTTGTTTTCAGCTTCCCTGGGAGAAAGGAGGAAAAACTTCTGCATTTTGTGCCTGCCGCCATGCACATGAGCTCCCCAAATGCTGCCTGTTCTGTGACAGCACAGTCATCGTTTACTAGCCCAGGAAGAACAAAACACACTTAAGTCTTTTCAAACATGGAAATAAAAAACATAGAAATGTTTGTGCTTGAGTGAGAGGTTGGTGCCTTTCAGCTTTTCTCAGCAGAGTGGTTTGTACATCAGGTGGCGGTTACAAAGTCTGTATCACTATTTTGTYCTCGAGTACCTGAGGCAATAAGGAAGATGCAGTCTGCTGAAAGCAGTATATTTACAGAAAGCCTTTATTATTTTATGCAACTTGCCTCGTTCTTTGCCACATTCTGAAGGCAGTTTTAAGAAGTACTTCAGTAAAGTTCTTTCACTGAATTGAATGCAGCATTGCCGTACAGATCAGCTGCGGGGATTTTCCTGGTTACGGCCACACGATCGGCCTCTTGTTTTTAAACTGCAAAGACTTAGTGACATGGCAATAGTTTGTTCCAGGCAAAGGCAAACAACTTGCCTTTGTTTGAAGACACTGAAATTCCCTTTAGTCACAAGAGTCAGGATTGCACAAGCACCACCTGTTCACTTGTCAGCAAATGCCAGACGCTGAATGTTGAGCATTTCCCCTTGCACTTTTAGGACTCGAGAAAGTTGCTCTCCTGGTTAGAGCAGGATTCATTGTTTGGGATGGGGAGAGGCCCTCCTGTCGGCTTGTGATCTGCACAAGTCTTGTGATCTGTCTGGACTTACCTCTGTTATCATATCACACTCTAGGCTGTAATTCACTTGCAGCAGATCTATCTAGCTATGTCATGCTTGAATTTGTTCTGCTGATCTCTTTTTCAGTTTTTTTAATAAAGTATTTACTGTTACCTCATGTGAAGGTTTCCGTGTCAGTGGCGTGGTGCACAAAGAGCACTTGGAGGGCAGCATGCATGATCCTCTATGCATTGCATACTGAGGCTGTTGTAAAGGAAGGGGCTGATTTCAGATGGGAGATTATTTAGGTCTCTCAGAGCGTCATCTTGTTTATACCATGAAAGTTGCTGTCAGTTAGGAAATTTTACATGTTGGCATCCAGAAACATGCTCGGCATCTTCTGATTTGCTTGTAACTCAATATCTCATCCCAGTTCTGTAGAGAAAGGTAGTAAGAGAGCAGACGTAAAACTGAACACGTAACTTAAAAGGATTCACAATTTTATGTTCTGCTTCCCGGTTGCAGGTGTCCCTGGCTCCATGCCCGACGCAATGTGGGAAGGGGACCTGAAAGCTGTCAAGTGGATTGATATGGAAGAGAGGCACGGAGGCTGTCATGGTAATGTGCACATTTTCCCCCTTACCCTCTTCCTGTTCATGCAGGCAAAAACAGTTGACTGTTTTTCCTCTAGTCCTACAGTCTCTAATCATGATATAAGACGATCTTTAGAACTTCACAGGGGTTAAAACATGAGAAAGGAGTCATCTCCTCCATAGTCCTTACGCAGTGAGTGATAATAGCCACATAAAATAAACAGCAAGGAAGGTAGAACACTTCCTTCCTCACCAGAAACTTCCACAGAATGTATCAGCYTTGAGAAGGGAGGATATTTGGAAACTTAAGTTTCACAAGAGCTTAGCTGACAATTGTAGGCTGCAGGTAATCTTCATGCAGGTGGATGGGAAGAACCCACGTGTTCATAGCCCTGGGGTCCAGAACCTGTACAGCCAACAGCCCTGTAAGCAGCCCACAGCTCTCAGCCTTGGCGCTGACTCCAGGCAGAACCATCATGGGCAGACAAGGAAGGGCCTCGCGGCCCGTGGAAGCGCTGCCCCTCTTTGTCCACGCGCTGTTGCTGTCCTTCCGCGCGGGGCTGGTGCCCAGCGGCCGGTGCTGCCGCGGGCGGCTGCTCAGCGGGGCCCCGTGTGGCGCCTACCTGGGAGCTGCGGCGCTGAGCTCAAGTCGCGCTCACAGCTTGAAGTTCCTTTTTCCTTTCAATTTGAATGGAGGSTTCAAACTATAGGACAATTTGTGGAGGGGGAAGCACTTTTAGAGCCTTATTTGTTTTACAGTTTGGAATTGTTGGAATTTTGAGTTTTTCATGTTGCTTGAYGACATTAGCAATATATAATTTGCTCTGTGGAGCACCTAGTGTGACTTACRGTATGTTATATGCTACTACATGTGAAATACAAATGGAAAGAAAAGGGGAAGAAAAAGGGAAATACTAAAGTGTTAAAGATACAAGTTTTATTATAGGATTTTTTAATCCATTTCATATAGTTGTTTGGGTTGAGGAAAAAGGCTTTGAGGATTTTAATCAGCTCAAAATGATAGCAGTTTCACCTCAGCACAACTACGCTGCAATTTGTGAAACTGCACCAGGATCAACTAGAAGTATTCAACGGAAAACCTTGTGTAAGTATCAGTTCTTCTTCAATGACAGAAGGAATTTTCATCACCTTAAGAAGAGTCTCAATTAACAGCACATCTTTTCTGATCTGTCTGCTTATTCAACAACTTTGCCCAGTATTTATTCCCGAGTAGCTTTCTTGATTTCACCTCAGTGTTCACAGTTACTCCCATTGTTCATCTAATGTGCTTTGATTTTCAGCATTTTTATTGGGGTAGAAGATTGCTTATAGTAGCTTTGCGGATCAGACTTTTCAAATAGAGTAATGTAGATTCTAGAAGGTGCCTATGGGGAAAAAAAGTGGATTTTGACATTGTTTTATCTTTTTCCTCTCTCTTGTTTTGGCAGGTCATTATGTCAGAGGCATTTGTGTGTATGGAACAGGTGACCTCAAGTGGCTTTTTAACTCCTCCTGTTTGTTTGCAAATAAGTTTGAGCTCAGAACATACCCACTTACAGTGGAGTGTCTGGAACTGAGACATCGAAAGAGAACCTTGTCCCAGAGTGAGATTCAGGTGGAGCCAAACTGGTATTTTTAGCTCAGAAAAAGTCGGGCTGCAGGCTACAACGTAAGTAACTAAGTGGTCAGGAGAACAGCAGCAGCAATCTGACTTGTGCTGCGCTGGAAGCATAAGCTCAGCAGACAGGTTTCCTTGGGATGTTCTGTCCTTGTAGCATGGGTCGGTTTGTCCCAAACTACCTGCCACGTCTAGCCTTCCATTTAACACCAGGAGACCAATACGTGAAAGATGCAAAAAGAGAGACTAGGGTAACGCTCCTTCAGGAGCTGCTCTGTTGGCATTTTTTGCCCTTTTTAGCAAGAGTGTTTTCCAGCCCCAACCTTTGTCTTGCTACACAGTCTTTGCTGTCTCTTTCTGTATAAACTTACACAGAATCATGTGTCGCTGGAATTTCTTTTACCTGGTAAGGCCAGTAGAGCACATTGATGAGCAAAGAGAAAAAGAATCACAACCTACAGCAAGATCTTAAAAGCAGGAACACGGTGTGTAGCTGGACATACACTCTTTTCTCAAATATACTGATGTTTGATGCAGAGGACATGCAGGAAAGTACTGGAAATGGAAGAAAGTCATTGCATTTCCAGATCCTGACTCTTCTTTAAGTATTTTTCAGGATAAATTTTATAAATCAAAACTGCATCTTTTACTAGACTAATATGTATGCGTAGAAAAATCAAATCAGCTTTCAGGCCTTCCATGTCTGAAAAACAAGAGCTGTGTATTTGGTTTACTTGGCCAACTAGAAGAGCTGGAAAAACTGGGAGAAAAATAGTCTTTTCATGCAGACTTAGTGCACCTGTGTCTTTAGGTCACCAAGCGCGAGGGAGAGATAGGGAGCAGGGAAGGGAGTAGCAAGAGAAATGTTTTCAGGAGCGAAGGAGCAGCACCGGAGCCTTGATGATAGGCAGTATTTCAGTCAGTCATTCTGGTACAACACTGACATTCTTCCCAAGTTTGATCTTAACGCAATGATCAATACTCATAGTGAACCTTGGGGTTCACTTCCTCACAGCCCTATTTCTTTTCTTCCAAAAACAGCCACTAGAGGGAGGGCAGCGGGTATCTGAGCAGCTTTTCCTTTCGAAATCTAGATAAGCCCCCAAAGCATGTGAGAAAAAGCTCCATAACCCTGCAGCACATACAGTGTCAGCACATCAGGCAGCCACAGGGAAAACRGAGTCTGCAGGAATATTTCGGTGTGGCAAACAGAAGGTGAAAGTTACAGATACCGCTCATTGTGTTCTGAAAACCAAAGTGGGGAAGCAGAGCCGTGCGTGCCCCTTCCTGCAGTTGGGGCCGGTTGTGTTTCTGCAGCGTTTTAGCAGCACCAATGAGTGACCTGATCAGCAGCACTGAGGCTGGATAAATTGAGACACCTGAATGAAGGGGCAGCATCTGCTGCTCTCCCAGAGCAAGCAAAGATGAGTCAACAAATCACTACTGAAAACCAGCACCTTAGCACCAGTTTTATTAAGCTTTGTTAAGCTGGTGCTAATTTCAGCTTCTTCTAACAGATTGGACTGCAAACTGCAGCAGTTCAGAAGTGACAGGGCGTCATACTCAGCTATCCCAAAGCATAACCTCCAGGGAAAGGGCTGAATGGACAGGAGGTGCGTCAGTCAGTTTATCCCGCATTTATAGCTGCCGACACCTGATAAAGTAGGTCCTGGCACAGAAGGATTCGGAATTTATCTCCAGAGCAAACTGTTAGTGGAAGTCCCTTTTTTTTTTTTTTTTTTGTGGAGGGGAAAAATGGGAGGGTTTTGATAGCTTGCTAGCCGTGGTGGCAGCTGAAGGGAAGTTTGCTAGAAAGAGTCAGTCTTTTAAATAGATAGTTTTAGGGTGTCCAGTCTAAGATAGTACTGAAACCAGTTCACCTCCCATTGTTCTGTCAAGCTGAATATGCTCCCCACTGAAATACTCTGAATACATAAAAGGTGTTCTCACAGTTCCACGTGAATATTCAAGGTAGCAGTGTATGGACGAGATAACATTTTATTGCTCAGACCTTAGAAAATACAGGATAGAAATAAATGGTAAAATACAGGATAGAAATAAATGGCAAGATATCTCCCAACAGCAGAGCAATAAACTTGTCAGTCTGGAGACAGAGGGTTTTACTCTGAATGAATCAAGTGAGTGGTTTAAGTAACATCCCAGGAAAACATGAAAACTGGGCATCTGCTGAGAGACCTGCATTTCTGTGCAGCCRTGACTTAATGKTTTTTTTTGTTGTTGTTGACTACTACTCCATGTTATGTTTTACTGGAAATAAATTATTTTGTCTTCGCTGCGTGGCAGCTTTTTGGGGGCAACACAGAGATCATATATATATWTTTTTTTAAGAAGGAACATTACAGCTAATCACTTCATGCTAAATAACATGGGAAGAAAGAGATAAAGAATAGCCTTTTGCAGCCAAGCTCAAGAAATACACCTAAACCAACATGACCGAGCAGTATCAGCTGTACTTCCGAATGGCAGGAAGAGATAGGGGGTGATGAAAAATTGCAGAAGTTAAGAGTGAAGTTAAGGTGCACTGGATTTCCATGCAGAATAACAAGAGCAGTGGCTAGTCAGGAACAACTCTGTGGATGGAAGGGATTCTCCTACTAGCCCATCCTGCACCTCCTTGTTTTCTACATTTATGAAGGGAAAAACAAAACAAAAAACTATARACTTCCCCAAAGCATTATAAACAGTGGAGCAAACTTTGCAGTTCTGTTTAGTCACACACTCCCRGCGCCAGAGCTCAAAGCCCCCAGCTCTCACCTTCTTGGGAGTCTCCACTCCCGACCTGACAGACTGCCTCTCCTGACTGCCTCTCCTTTGGTACTGACTCCCTGCCTCTCCTTTGGTACGGGAAGTTTGGGGCTGGGGCTGCTTTTGTATCTGTAGGGTCCTGGAGACACCCCTTGCAGCATCTCGGAGGCTGCGCGGTCTCAGTTCCAAGTAAATGCTTCCAGTCCTTCTATTTCACAATAGATTATCAGTGAGATCACAGTAGCAAAGGGAAATTCTTGCTTATCATCAGTGAAAAGTTTTGGCACATCTGCAGGTGAAAGCAAAATATACCTACTTGGATTGACAAGCCAGCTTCTCAAGGACATGCAATTGCAAAGGCAGTAGGCAAACACATGGCTGCTCTTCCAGCTCAGGGCAGCCAGATCCTCAAGGAATCTACATTCCTTCTTTTGATACCCTTCTTCTACCCTTAATTGTAACGTTTCTGATTGTGTGCCTCAGTTTTGCTCCTTCAGTCAGATGAATTGATCTGAGATCCTTCCTTCTATTAACCATTTTCTCTCCCAGGGGTAATTTCCTGGCACTTCTTACCTGGTGAGACCCTTAGCAAAGTCCCCAAACTAGTGTTTTATTGTCTATTTGCTGTTTTACCAAAGCTCAGCCCTAAAAACCTGGTGCACGCCGAGCAGCAGCAATTTCCACCTCAGATTCTGCCTGTTGATTCAGTGAAGGCTGTTGAGAGTTTTATGACCTTATGCTATTAGTCCTTGAAATTGTAGTTCAAGACAGCTAAAAAAATTGCAGAAAACTGGTCTAGAGATGCAATAAAAATATAGTTTGCACTCAGACCATGTAGAAAGATTCAATTTTCAAATGAAAATCAAAAATTGTTGAGTCCTCATTTGTGTTACTTTTCCCTGTTTGTCAAAGGGCCTGCTGTTTATCTTCTTACACACTTACACAAGAATCTGTCCAAGATTATCAGGGACTGATTCTTTTCTGTCCTTGGGATTTGACAAAAAGATGTTTCACACTTTTAAGAAGCTGGGAAGTGATTGAAAGGTGCCCATTCTCCCCAGGGGCTCGCGCTGAATTTGCCCCAGGAAGTGGGAAGTCACGAGAGGTAGTCAGCTCCCAGCAATCCCRGCATTTCACATCATCCTAAGAGAGCCCTGCTCTGGACACAGAGCCACCACAGGCTTCTGGTCCCGTGCTGGCAGCTCCAGGAGGGACCGCACAGTGCCTGGGTTCCTTGCTATGGATCCGCTAAACTCTGGGGCCATCCGTGTCCCTGGGCTGCTCCAGCCYTTCCCACCTGTCTGCATTTACATAGATAGTGTTTTAACTTCAGTTTTTCTTCACTGCRGTCTCTCACAAACCCCGCTGTCCTGGATAACAGTGACAACATGTCTATACGGAATAAAACCAGAATGCAGGCAGAATGTTTTTCTTCAGGAAATTAAATAATGATGCAAAAGCTCTTCATTCAAGCCATTGAGACCAGGCACACACGTACTTTAACCAATTTCCAGCAAGCACAGGGGACAACCTGGCAGGGTGTATATTGATACCCTTATCATAGGATTCATAAGCCCTGCTTTGAGGGTTGCATGAGAATAACAACATAAGATTTCCTGAAGTTGTTTCATGGGCCTTGTTAGCCACACCTTTAAAAATATTTTAAAAATATATATTTAAATATTTATAATTTAACATTTAATTATTTATAATTTAACATTCATGTTAATAAATTTAACATTTAATATATTTAAATATTTATAATTTAACATTTAATTAATATTAATTACTAATATCAATAAATATTCAAATACTTATATATAAATACATTTTAAATATTTAATTTTTAAAATACCTTTAAAACCATTCTGTCTCTCCCTTGCCATGTATGTGGCCCGAAGGAGCGATCTGATACGCTCCAAGCCACCGTGATCTCGAAGACTGGATCAGAACAACAAGCAGAAGGAGCCACGGGCA